>NC_091437.1:53187714-53487714 GCF_964237555.1 Oryctolagus cuniculus | reverse complement strand
AAAACTGGGTGTGTCGCTCAGAAATATCCTTCACCTTGGGTCAACGAACAGAGGTCCCTGGCCACACTCACCATACACCTCTAAGCATTCAATGAAAGCATACACTTCACTAACCTGCAGAGGCATAGTACAAAGATAAAAGCTGCCACAGTGGAAAAAAAAGAAGAAACCAATGAGTATCTCTGCAAATGCCAAATAACAAATGTACCAACTCGAGAAACAAGAATATGGAAGACAACATGATGTCCCCAAAAGAACACAACACTTCAATATTAGATTGTGAAGATGATGAGATTGAAGAAATACTGGAAATGGAATTCAAAAAACTGATCATAGGCTTACTCAGAAGTAATCAGAAGCAAAAGTACGAACTAATGAAATCTGAACATGACATAAAATAAAATTTCTCCCACGAAATTGAGATCTTAAAGAGAAATCAAAATGAAATCTTGGAAATGAGGAATTCAATAGAATGAATAAAAAATGCAGTGGAAAGCCTTAATAACAGAATCAGTGAACCAGAAGAAAGAATATCCTACTTAGAAGACAAAGCACAGGAAATTATACAGTCAGACCAAACACAAGAAAAATAAATTAGAAAGCTAAAACACAATCTTGGTAATCTTCAGGATATTATTAAATGACCCAACACACAAGTTCTAGGAGTTCCTGAAGGCAAGGAAAGAGAGAAATGTTTGTACGGCCTTTTAAGTGAAATAATAACAGAAAATTTCCCCCAATTCAGAGAAAGAAAGAGACATCCAAGTACAGGAAGCACATAGAACTCCTAATAGACACGACCAGAAAAGATCTTCACTATGACACATTGTAATCAAACTCTCTACCATAAAACATAAAGAAAAGATTCTAAAATATGCATGAGAAAACTGTCAAATTAATTTTAGAGGATCTCCAATTAGACTCACAGTGAACTTCTAATCGGAAACCCCATAGGCTAGCAGAGAATGGTGAGATATATTCTGAGTCTTAAGAGAAAAGAACTGTCAACCCAGAATACTACACCCTTCAAAGCTCTCATTTATGAATGAAGGTGAAATAAAGACCTTCCATGACTAACAGAAATTGAAAGACTTTGTCATCGCCCATCCAGACCTGCAGAAGATGCTACAGGATGGGCTGTACACAGAAACGCAGAAATACGGTCATCACTACAAAAGAAGGTAAGCAAAGGAAATCTCCCAGTAAAAGTACAAAAGAAATTCAAAGTAAAAACTAAGAATACTTATGGAACAATGGCATCACAAAGTCGTTATTTATCAATATTCACCTTGAATGTAAATGGCCTCAAATCTTCTATTAAAAGACACAGGCTGGCTGAATGGATTCAAAAACAAAACCCATCTATTTGCTGCCTACAAGAAACATATTTCACTAACAAAGATGCATGCAGACTGAAAGTGAAAGGATTTAAAATGATATTCCATGTCAATTGAAATCAAAAAGAGCTGGTGTAACCATCTTACTATCACACAAAATAGACTTTAACACAAAAACTGTTAAAAGAGACAAAGAAGGGAAGTATGTAATGATTAAGGGATGAATTCAACAGGAAGATGTTAACTATTATAAACGTATATGCACCTAATTACAGGACACCTGGCTATGTAGAAGAAACGGTAAGGAATCCAAAGGGAGAGATAGACTCAAATACAGCAGTAATGAGGGATTTCAGTACCCCACTTTCAGCAATGGACAGATCAACCAGACTGAAAATCAGCAAGGAAACAGCAGAATTAATCCACAGTATAGATCAAATTGAGTGAAGAGATATCTACAGAACTTTATATGCTACAGTTGCAGAATACATATTCTTTTCACCAGTGCATGGAACATCCTCTAGGATTGACCATATGCTAGGCCATAAAACAAGTCTCAGAAAATCCAAAAAAATTTAAGTCATACCATGCATCTTCTAGGACCACAATGCAATGAAGCTGGAAATCGGCAACTCAGGAATTTTTAGAACATATGCAAACACATGGAGACTGAACAACATGCTCCTGAATGAACAGTGGGTCATAGAAGAAATCAAAAGGGAAACAAAAAAAAAAATTCTGGAAGCAAATGAAGATGACAATACAACATATTAAAAGATATGGGATACAGCAAAAGCACTGTTAAGAGGAAAGTTTATAGCAATTGGTGCCTACATCAAGAAATTGGAAAGGCACCAAATAAATGAACTATCGATGCATCTCAAGGACCTAGAAAAATAACAGCAAACCAAATCCAAAACTAGTAAGAAAAAGGAAATATTTAATTTTTTTAATATTTAAAATTAGAGAAGAAATAATAAAATTGAAACTGGTTTTTTGAAAAAATAAACAAAATTGACACACCATTGGCCCAACTAACTAAAAGAAGAAAAGACCCAAATCAATAAAATCAGAGATGAAAAAGGGAATGTAGCAACAGACACCACAGAAATAAAGTCATCAGAAATTACTACAAAAAGTTGTATGCCAGCAAACAGGGAAATCTACCAGAAATGGAGAGATTCCTGGACACATACAGCCTACCTAAATTGAGACATGAAGACATGAAAAACCTAAACAGACCCATAACCAAGATGGAAATTGAATCAGTAATAAAGACCCTCCCAAGAAAGAAAAGTCCAGGACTGCATGACTTCACTGCTGAATTCTACCAGACATTAAAGAAGAACTAATTCTAATTATTTTCAAGCTTTTCAAAACAATTGAAAGAATTCTTTCTATGAAGGCAGCATAACCTTAATTCCTAAACCTGAAGAAGATAACAACAGAGAAATAGAACTACAGATCAATTTCTCTGATGAACATAGATGCAAAAATCCAAAATTAACAAATGGGGTTACATCAAATTGAGAAGCTCCTGTACTGAAAAAGGCAGCTAACAGAATGGGAGAAATTATTTGCAAACTATTTAACTGATAAAGGATTAATAACCAGAATGTAGAAAGAGAGCAAGAAACTCTACAACAACAAAACAACCCAGTTAAGAAATGGGCAAAGTTCTTAAACAGAGATTCTTCAAAAGAGGAAATCCAAATGGCCAACAAGCACATGAAAAAATGTTCAGGATCACTAGCCATCAGATAAATGCAAATCAAAACCACAATGAGGTTTCATCTTACCCCCCTTTATAATGGCTTTCATACAGAAATCAACAAACAACAAACGAGGGTGTAAGAAAGAAGGTAACCTAATCCACTATTAATGGCAATGTAAACTGGCAAAACCACTATGAAAGACTATATGGAGATACCTCAGAAATCTGAATATATTTATTTCAGACCTACCATTTGACACAGCCATCCCATTTCTGGGTATTTACCCAAGGGAAATGAAATCAGCAAATAAAAGAGTTATCTGCACCCCCATGTTAATTTCAGCTCAATTCACAATAGCTAAGACATGGAATCAACCTAAATGTCCATCAACCAAAAACTGTATAAAGAAACTACAGGATATATACACTATGGATTACTATACAGTGGTAAAAAAAAAAATGAAATCCAGTTATTTGCAACAAAATGGATGAATCTGGAAAACATCATACTTAGTGGAATAAGCCAGTCCCAAAGGGACAGATATCATATGTTCTTCCTGATCTGTGATAACTAATAGAGCACCTAAAAGAAAATCTGTAGAAGTGAAATTGACACTTTGAGAAACAATGACTTAAACAGCCCTTATCTCAACTGTACAGAAACAGGTTTTTTTCTTCTTCATACTATTTGTTGAACTCTTTGCTTAACGTAGAGTCAATCATATGTGTATAAAGTCAATTGAAATTGAAAATAAAAGAATTAAATAGAAGACATATGAAGTACTCAAAACAAAAGGCATAACAGAATAAATACATATTTCAGCTAGGTAACTACTCAATGAAGGAAGTCCCCAAGTTCCACAATACCTGTTCTTTCCCCTTCTCCAGAACTCAATTACTTGGATAGATACCTATTGTTATTTCGACATTGATCTTACTATTACTAAGAAGATCTTAGACCCACAACAAATTTCCTTATTTTCTTTGTTAATTGGGAGGCACACACATACACACACACAGAGACAGAGAGAGCAAGAATTTTTATCTATTCGTTCATTCCTGAAATGCCTGCCATGGCTCTGCCATGTTGGCAGAAGCCAGGAGTTAGGAATTCAGTGCAGGTCTCCAAGATGCACCTGAGCCGTCACTGCTGCCTTAAAGGGTCACTGTGGTGCAATGAGAAGGCCATACCAACGTGGCCACTGGCAAGCGAGCCTCAGTTACTCAGGAATGGCTTTGAAACCCACCTGGCAACGGAGCCTGCCTGGCAACAGGCTGAGATTGGATGGCTTTGGAAACTGCCTGGCAACAGGCTGGGATTGGTTGGGGCATAGACCGCCCCTTGACCAGATTGGCTGGTTTTGGCTATATAAGATATGGTACCAACTGAAATAAACGAGTCTGTGGGCTGCTTGCCTCAGGTCTGCTTTCACCCGACTCCCGGGGTCTGTGTGGTGACTCCGCGCCTCTTGCCCCTACCACCCTGCTCCTCTCAGAAACTAATCCATTGCAACATTGTTGAGAAATCAATGGCAACAGGTCACCATTAGCAGGAAGCTAGAATCAGAGAAGCAAAGCCTTGTCTCAAACCCAGACACTCAATGGGATCAGGTGTTAAAACATGGAGTCTTAACTGTTAGGATGAACACCTGCCCCAAATTTGGTTTTCAGATATATTTGATTTTTTTCAGTTGTTTTTATATCTGATCTTGAACTGGAGATATTAACATAAATATTTTATTCATAACTTAGGAATATAATTATGTATATAAATATGTACATCCACACACATATACATGCATTTCAGGAATGGATATTAAAATTTTTGAATAGACTTTTGAAAATATGTACATGTATATCCTGAAAACTGAAAGACAACAACTGCACAGGTCCAGTCTTTATTTGAAAATTATACTGTTACTTCATACGACCTTTCAGTCATCTCGAGGGGCCATCTGCACGTGACCAAAAAATGCCATTATCTGGGAGACTTAAGTATTACTGAACATCCTATCTGAACAGAAATGCTTATGCACAGAGCTCCTTTTGAGATTTGAAGCCCTGGAGACCCTCCTTGGAATTAAAATGTTGCTTCCATAAAGTTCCTATAACATTACTAATATGTCATTCACTAATTAGAAAACAGAACAGTGATAAGGGTGTATTTGATCAAATAAAATACTGATCATCTAGTATAGAATTAAAATTTTTCACTGTGAGATATAAGGGAGAAATCTTAATGTGTGGATAGGCAAGATATCAGGCATGCCTGCAGTAGGCTGGGCATCCTGATGGTTCCTCTAGGACGCTGAGATAGGATACTGAAACATGCACACAAGGGGCTGATTGTGGCTGCTCGTGATCTTGCCTACTGACAATTCTCTGGGCTATCTTTCCCCCCCAAATCCTTGAGCTTCTGCTTCAGTTTCAGTACTACTAAAAAGTGAGCAGAGGAAAACAAAAAAGACTCACGTTGTCTTTGCTTTTATATTCTTATGACAAGGCATTTGCCAGCATTTGTGGAACAGCTATTGTTAGTGGGACCACAGCTTTAATACAATTACAGATTTCAACCCACTCTTTATAGTTTCCCAGGGAAGTTAAATGCAGTTCAAGGATATTAAGTAGCTCCAAAAAATGAAGATGAATTGTGCAAAAAGAAATACAGTTTCAAAAAAACACATCTAAAAATATTTCTGAAATTGTAACCTTCATTGATTTTTAAGCAGGTTTATTTCTTCTTCAGAAATGCTGGGGAAATAGTCAATTGCATTTCTCTGTTTTATTTTACTTTGCAGAATAATGCTGATTTGAAAAAAGTCATCACAATTGCCTAAAGTTCTGTGAAATAATGAAGTGGTGTGGCTTCTAGCTAATGGTCCCAGTATATCTGTAAATGAGAAGATTTATTCTAGAGTTGTTACATAAATATCAGCAGGGTAGATTTCTTTCATTTATTTTGCATAATTACATTCAAAATGGATAGTTCTAGCACTCCAAAGCCAATACAACCGCCTGCAGGAGAATGTCTTTTCATATTCATGGAAACATCAGCATATTGCAAAGACACATCTTGGTAGGTCAAAATAATTCTGGATATCTACTTACCATCACAAATGAGAATTAGGGAAAACAAAAGCCCTGTGTGAATAGAAAAGCAAAATGGCACTCCAGCAATGAAGACTGAACTCTGAATGTTTGAAGTTCATGTTTCTATAAAGTATTCATTGTCCATTCTCAAAAGCAGCAGGAGGATCCATCCCCTAGAAGGTATTCACACAGGACATCTGAAGATGAAAATGGATGAGTAACTTAGAGCAGCAACAACAAAGTTTTTAAAATCTGCCTTTCTTTTTTCAAGCGTCTTTTACCCCATTAATTCTCACTTAGAGAGACACATAGACCCTCACAGTTGGGCCCATGCAATCTATTCTAGAATCAGTGAAAATTGGTGAAAAACTGCGTGGGATTTTCAATAGTTTGCAGAGAAATGCATGTCACAAAAGCTCTCATAGTTGCACAGTGAAACCAAATTTCTCCCTTGAATTTCTGCTGACCTAAAGACATTGCTGTTTGAACTCACGAATATGCTAGAGTATTCAAATATTAAAGATGCCAAAATCAAAACAGGGCCGTGGAAAAAAGATCAAATGCAAGATTCCTTAATTATTACTGAATATAAATGATTGGTATCATATTGCATAGTGGAATCAGCTCAGTTAGGACTAAAACATTCCTCTTTGGGGCTGGCAATGTGGTGTAATGGGTTCAAGTCCCAGCTGCTCCACTTCCAATCCAGCTCTCTGCTAATGCATCTGGGAAAGCAGCAGGAGATAGCCCAAGTGCTTGGGTCTGTGGGAGGCCCAGAAGAAGCTCCTGGTTCCTGACTTCAGTCTGATCCAGGTCTGGCAGTAATGTGGCCATTTGGGGAGTGAACTAACCAGTGGATGGAAGCTCTCTCTCTCTCTGTCTCTCTCTCTCTCTCTCTCTCTCTCTGTAACTGCCTTTCAAATTTTTTTTAAAATATTCCTTTTAATTAAATACTCTGGTGTTGATAAATTTCCTGGCATTCCAAGATGATATCTTTACTTCAATTTGTGGAAAGTATGCAAAATTGACAGCATTGTGGCATAGCAGGTAAAGCTGCAGCATATGTCACCAGTATCTCTTATGGGTATCCCTTTGAGTTCTGGCTGCTCAACTTCCAATTTAACTTCATGCTAACGTGGCTGGGAAAGCATTGGAATATAGTCGGAGTAGTTGGGACCCTGCCCTATGTGGGAGACCCGGAAGAAGCTCCTGGCTATTGGCTCTGGCTGTTGTGGCCATTTGGGGAGTGAACCAGCAGGTAGAAGATTCACTTGTTCTCCTCTCTCCCTCTCTCTTTGTCTGTCTTTTCCTCTCTCTCTGTAACTGCTTTTTTTTTTTTTTTTTTTTTTTTTTTTTTTTTTTTTTGACAGGCAGAGTTGACAGAGAGAAAGGTCTTCCTTTGCCGTTGGTTCACCCTCCAATGGCCGCCGTGCTGCGCCGATCCGATGGCAGGAGCCAGGTACTTATCCTGGTCTCCCATGGGGTACAGGACCCAAGCACCTGGGCCATCCTCCACTGCACTCCCTGGTCACAGCAGAGAGCTGGCCTGGAAGAGGGGCAACCGGGACAGAATCCGGCGCCCCGACCAGGACTAGAACCCGGTGTGCTGGCGCTGCAAGGTGGAGGATTAGCCTAGTGAGCCGCGGCGCAGGCCTGTAACTGCCTTTCAAACAGATAAATAAAGCTTTTTTTTTTTTAAATAAAAATTAAAAAAAAGGACAGAGATGAGACATTTGTAACACTAACTGGTATAGGAAGTATGAACATGCTTGATATTTTCTAGATTGACTATTATTTTTCCTAAATTAGAAGTGGGAAGTCTGCTCTCTAGCACCTGAATAAGTAGCAACATAGATAGCACAATGGCAGGTGAATGAAGGCAATTGATTTCTGTTTCCAGAGTCTTTTGTCATAACAAATTCACTTTGATACTTAGAATATGTACAGGAAACTGGATTTTAGAAAATTTCTTGTATTAACAAATTGCACATCTATTTTTCTTTTGAGTCATACTGATAATAACCTTGTTTCAAGAAAGGATACTGATGATGCCTTTTATTTTGCTTTCAGTTTAATAAAGATGTTTCTTATAATTTAAAGCTCAAAAAATAAAGTAAAACTGACAACTACTTTGATTATGTTCTAAAATCAAAGTTCCATATTATTTCCTAAGGGGGAATTTAGCCTCAGGGAAATTTTTATGTACTGAAATTTGAATGGATGGAATACTAGCAAGAAATTCATCCATTCAGTGAACAAAAAGAGTAAATTGAAAAATTTTGACAACCCTCTATTAACACAGTCCCAGTGTAACAAATTCTTCAAGAGAAGATAGGTTTGAACATATACAGTACAGCTTTCCTACATTTTCTTTTTTATTAATATAAATGGAACAGATTTCAAGTTTTATAGATACAATTGTTAGAATATAATGATACTTCCCTCCCTACCTACATACCTCTCTCCGTTTCCCTTCTTTCTTTTATTCTTTTAATTGTTGAGCTAACATATTTTTAATTTGCTTTATAATCACAGGCTTAATCCTCCACTAAATAAAAAGTTCAACAAATAAAAACCAGAAATTTCTACTCTAATTGTGCAGCCCAAAAGTTTACAAATCTCATTATCAATTTCCAAACAAAAGTTGATGGTGATGACTTCACAGCAAGTTTTTCATAAACAGCACTTGGAAATGCTAAAAAAAAAAAAAAGTGGGCTCACAATGTTGCAGATCAAGAGGAAGAGCTAAATTTTAATATGTTCTCATTAAGAAGATATGATCTATTCACCCACATCTGCCATTACCAGCAAAACTCCATGTTTAAAATGCAGGCTGTTGGTTTATTTCATTTTGTGCCCACAGGAAGCATTACTGCAACATGTCCAATAAATTACAACAACCCTATCTTCCTCAGATTATTGTTTTCTGTATTATTGTGGGTTATACCCTAAAAGGAAGAGCAAATGGGTCCATTCTCTCTCCCTCTCCCCCCACTTTACTATTTTCATGATCAGTAATCAGAGTAACAGATGCAAATAAAGACAGGTCCCTGAGGCTGTTGTCCACAAAACAGTTAAGATAACTTAGTAATAGCAATAAAAAGGCTTGTTGAGTAACGATTCCAGAAGGAGCTGTAGCAGTATTTTGAATTCTTCTTGGCATTTTTTTTATCTTCAATATGGTCAGCAGTGGCTGGTTCCCTATTCTTAACCTGAAAAGAAACATGCTCTGGATTCTTCTCACACATCCAAAAAGGTTACTCAGGAAACTTTACTTTTATTACATTACCACTGCTCATTCTGTTCCTACAGTTTCCTTCCTTGAGAGTTCACAATGTAATTTTATCTAATTGTCACTATTTGCCAACACAAATACAGAAGGGGCTATCTGCAGAAATCTACCCACTTGGAGAACTGATTTCTCAAAGCAGAGAAAAGTGTTTATGATATGAGCTCTTAACAACAAAAAAACTGTAAGTAATGTAGTATTCACTCAACATCATTGGCTCCCAAATTTATTTATGAAAGTAAATACTCTCATTTGGTTTCCTTAGACATCGGCATGGGAGATTCATACATTTATTTTTTAATAAGCTAATTATACATAATTATGGATTCATAACAGATAGTTATTATTTAGACTGTCAATTTAGTTAAGTAGCTGTAAATTAGTAATTGACACCTTTTACTTATATACTTATTATTACTAATAAAAACTAAAATTCACAGTGGTTTATGCCATACATTTTGATTACATCTCAAGTAAACATTTCATATCAGTTCTGATAGATCAAAGCAGTAGCCATTATTATTTTTATAATCAGTTTACACCAATTGTGATATAAATTACAATTCAAGGGACAATTATTTGGGGAGAACAATTGGGCAGTTACAGTCAAGAGTAAAATTTTCTACTTTCTATAACCTTTAAAAGCCTATATATGTAAAGAAATATTTACATAATTTTGCAAAGATATAGAAAAGCAAGGGTATGTATAAAAGCAACAGTTGTAAAAGAGAAAAACACAACACATGTGAATGTCAACAGGCAGGGTATTGTGACAGAAATTGAACCATTAGTATGGTATGAGTAAGATTTGGTTACTAAAACTAATGCACATTTTCAACACCAAAGTTTTTGTCAGTGGTTAATGGATTAATAGTTGATGAATTAAGTTGTTGGACTGATCCAGTTACAGTTTTTGAAGCTGGAATTTTTGGGAAAATGTGTTGGATTAGGTTGCTAGGGTGGAGCCCATGAGCTAATAATGATTAGAAATGTGAGAAGAGACTACACAATAAGGTGGGACCACATAGACAGTAGATGAAGAACATGCTCCCATGTCTTCCTGTTTTTTTTTTTTTCTTTTAAGTTTTACATATTTATTTGAAAGGCAGAGTTACAGAGAGAGGAAGAGAGAGAGAGAGAGAGAGAGAGATCTTCCATCCACTGGTTCACTTCCCAGATGGTTGCAAGGGCTCCGGTTGGGCCAGGCTGAAGCCAGGAACCAGGGATTTCCCCTAGGTCTTCCATGTGGATGGCAGGGGCACAAGCACTTGGATCATCCTCTGCTGCTTTTCCCAGACCATTAGCAGGGAGCTGGATCAGAAGTGGAGCAGCTAGGACATGAACCAGCAGCCATATGGGATGCCAGCATCCTTTACCTGCTAAGCCACAACATCTGCCTTTCCTGGGTTTCATGTGATTTTTCCTTCAGATGCCAGACCAATGGGGCTGCCTGGTCCTGACCTTTGACTTTTGACCCCTGAACTCTAAGCTGAAATAAACTTTCTTTAATGGTCTCTCTTAGATATTTCAGAGTAGTGAAACCCTGACTAAAAGTACCAGGTAGAATATACAATGTTATTTGAAATATGAGAGTAAAGACATGAAGGTACTTTCCCTTTCAAATTTAGGCACACTGTTGATTTCTTAACAATAACAAGCTCTAATATATATGAAATAAGATTTAAGTATATAACATAAGACTAAGATCAATTTAACCCCCAGCCCTATCAGTTGGAGTTAATAAATTCAAATATGTTAATAAAATAAAACATTTTCTGGGGCCAGCACTATGGCGTAGTGGTTGAAGCTGCTGTCTGTGGTGCCGGCATCCCATATAGGTGCCAGTTAGAGTCTGGCTGTTCCACTTCCATTCCGGCTCTCTGCTGTGGCCTGGGAAAGTGGTAGAGGATGGTCCATGGCCTTGGGCCATTGCACCCACATGGGAGACCCAGAAGAAGCTCCAGGCTCCTGGCTTTGGATTGGCTCAATGCCAGCCGTTGTGGCCTACTGGGGAGAGAACCAGCAGATGGAAGACCTCTCTATATCTCTGCCTCTCCTTCTCTCTGTGTGTGTAATGCTGACTTTCAAATAAATAAATACAACTTTAAACATTTTTTTCATTAAAAATTTAAAAGTTTCTTGCTTATTTTAACATAACTGTTTTATTTTGAAATATAGTTTCTCACCTCCTGGAATCAAGAGAAAATGTTTTCCTTCTTCTTGTACTCTGCTAGCCCTTACAATGTAATGTTACAATAAACCAAACAACCCTTACATATGTCATGAACAAATCACTTGGGAGATTAGAACACAACTCCAGCAGTCAGCAAGGCATCCTATGAAACAACACCAAAGCTTTTATCTAGGATTCCCAAAATGCATAGTATTCTTGGAAAAAACAAAGTCACACAAGTCACCAAATATTTCACTACTGCTATTTTCTCCAGAGTCCACAGTCCAAATAGATAATGAGATCTCCCTTTATAAAGGCATGTTGCCTGATTCCATGGATGGAGGAATAACCCTTGTACTCCTAGGAACATGAAGTATATGAAACTGCAACCTATTATGCCCTGAGAATAAACATGTTTTGGTGTTTATCAAATGACCTGCAGAGAAATTCTACTTTGAGCTAACGTAGCATAACAGACACAGATTAATCTTCTTTCTGGAAATATTGCAAAAAATTATCATACCATAGTTTTTGAGGCATGGGATATCAAATAATGAAAGGAAGTGCTTTCTAAAATCAAGAAGAGCCTGACAAGTGCCCCAACTGACCTCTCTGAGACAGTTTCCAGACTAGAACAAAGGGAACCAGGCCACGCCCAGTGGAATTCCTGTGATATGGAGATAGTTCTGAGAACACAAAGAGAAAAAGAAGGCAGTTACAGTACTGGAGAGGAGAGAGCAGCATAGCAAGGAAAGGCCTTGAATAGTCAGTAGGATCACAAGTTTGGCAAAAGACAAATCAACCGGGCATTTACGAAAACTAGCTGCAGCAAGGAAAAAAAAACTTCCCCAAAAGACACCTAGAGACAGTATTTAGTGTTTACAGAGGGAAGGAAATGTACCTCTTCCCAGTTGTCTGAAAATGATCTCAGAATTCACATGGAACTAGTTGAGTTTGCTTCTACAGTATAGAACAATTATCTCTAGATAAATGTCCCTATACTGCAATAATGGTCCCTGTGAAGCAACTTTAAGTGGACAAATAAAGTAGAATGAGTCCCAGATAAGGAAAAAACAATACATTTGAAGAAATAATTATCAAAAACATCCAAATGTTATGAAAACATATCTAAGAGGTTCCACTAACTCCAAAAAACAGAAAGACAATTATGCCATGGTACATAACAAATGGAACATTTATTACATACAGTGATAAAAAGAAATTCTTAAAACTATTAAAGGAAAAAGACACACTACCTAGAAAAGGAAAAAAAAAAGATAAGCATAACAGCAGATTTCTTATCTGAAACAATGCAAACAAGAAGACAGTGGAGCAATATCTTTACTGAAAAAAAAAATAAATTAACTGAGAATGTTGCATTCAGAAAATATACATTTTATGAAGACTTACAAGCATACTACTGCTGAAATGATTTATCACCAGGGAACTCACATTTTAAGAAACACTAAAGTTAGTCTTTAGAAGAAAGGAAAATGACATTAAAAGGAAACATGAAACTGCAGAGCAGTGTGAACCGCACCGGAAATATATTATGCAATAAAATCATTCCTTTATAAATGAAGAAACGGAGATTTAGAGAGGTTCAGCATCTTGTCTGGTGTCATACTACTAGTCAACAGTAGAGTTGCTATGAGAATTGCAGAGTTTGCCCAAGACATAGTGGTGGGTCAATGAATTATGTTAAATCTGCTTCAAATTGATATCGTTTAAGAAACCATTGCAAAGATATTGTCTGCTCTTCTATTATCTCTTGAAATGATCATTTCCGGGGACCAGTTCCAGTGTGTGAAATAATTCAGAACTGACATGGCTATGCATTCTTTACCTTTTTCCTTGGTACTTTGATGCTTTCTTGATTAAAAACTATTTGAATCATTACTTTAATATACTTTTAAGTATCTTTACATTGATACATGCACTTTATTGTTGAATCCACAGAGGGTATTTAAAAAGCTCATGGAAAATGGAATTAAAAGATAAGTTTAATTGGATATAAAAAACAATTTGAAATCTATGGATAGCTTTTTCACAATATACATTATATGTTTAAAAATGCATCATATACAAGTCATATACAGTTGGGTTTCTCTAACAGACTACTAACTATTTCAGGGTAGTACTTTGTGTATTCATCTTTATATTTCTAGTTCAACTCCTGGAGTACAGTTAGCATTCCATAAATATTCATTAACCAAGTCATTGAATTAATTAAATTAATTTAGTGGAATGATACTGCCAAAAAGAGTTTTCCACCTTTCTCTAGATTCAATAATTAGTATACTAAATGCTCAATACTCTTTCATTCTTCCTCAATTCATTTTTTCCTTCCTGAATTCCTTCCCTTTCTGTTTATTTTTTTTCTTGCTTTGTATTTCTATAAAGAAAACAGAAGACTAAAAAACTCTTTAATTTGAGGACAGTATAAAGAACATGAGACAATAAATTTTTCTTTGACTGCTAGATGAACAAGAAATATGCTAATCAGCTATCTGCAAAATGTGGTTCAATAGAAGTTTCAACACTCATGGCAAATCGATAAGCCATTCTTCAAAACTGCTCAAAACACCGTGTTTAAATCTTGGGCAAACTGTGAGTGCAGGTAATTTTTATAATTTATGCTATCATTAAAAGCATTTAAAATTTTTTTTCTTAAGCCATACTTGGAAGCAGGATGATGTTATTTTGAAGGAAAAAAAAAAACACTCAAAAAAGTAAATATTTAAAGGACATAAATTCAAGTTGTTTTTTGTTTAGTTTTAATAGTCATCTAAAATATTCTTTTAGCAGTGTCTGATTAATCCTGGAAAAGGAAACAGGTCAACACTACCTTAGTTTTTCATAGTATGTAACACGTAGATTAACACCAGTAGAATAACAAGCATACTTCTGGCCGGTGCCACTGCTCACTTGGCTAGAACCCCAGGTTCTAGTCCCAGTTGGAGCGCCGGATTCTGTCTCTGTTGCTCCTCTTCCAGTCCAGCTCTCTGCCATTGCCCCGGGAAGGGAGTGGAGGATGGCCCAAGTGCTTGGGCCCTGCACCCCATGGGAGACCAGGAGGAAGCACCTGGCTCCTGGCTTTGGATCGGCGCAGCATGCCGGCCGTAGCGGCCATTTGGGGGGTGAACCAATGGAAGGAAAACCTTTCTCTCTCTCTCTCTCTCTCTCTCTCTCTCTCACTGTCTAACTCTGCCTGTCAAAAAAATAAAAAATAAAAAGCATACTTCTTAAACATAGAGAACCCAGTACTTGTTGCTTTTCTCACCTCTCAACTGAATTAAAGTCTTCATGGTTGACAAACGACAGTCTCTGTTTTAAACAGTCTCTATAATACCTCTTACCTCTTTTGAAGACTTTAGAACCCATTAAGCAACTAACCAATACTCATATGTTACTGTGGCTATCTTTTATCACAGCAACAGAACATTCAAAAGCTACTGGCTCTACTCGGATGTTACTGTGGTTACCTTTTATCACAAGCGACAGAAAATTCAGCAGTACTAGCTCATAAAATGGAAATATTAAGTAGCTGTTCTTGCAGCTGCAGCATAAGGGGATGGAGGGACTGAAACAGATCTTGGTCTCTCTCTCCCTGTGCCTGCTTAGAGTAAATAGATTTTCTTTGCACTGGGGCTCTTTCCTTATTCTAAGTTGGAGGCAGTTCCTCCAGCCTGCTCATATTCTCCCACTGAGTGGTCTAAAAACGATGTTGTAAAAAAAGCTGGTTGACTCTACATGACAGGTTTCAGTCTGCTATATAACCCTGCAGTGAGAGATGGATTTATATTCAATAAAGGGACACTATAGAGAGAACGGTCCCCCAGGGAGAAACAGTACAGCAGTTACAAGAGGAATGAATACGTGTTGATCTGGGAAAAGACAGATGTATGTGTTTAGAGAAAGAGAATGATAAAAAGAATGACAAAGAGAAAGAGATGGCTAATCCCAAGGAAACTAAATGTAGTGTTCTATGATAATTTTCCCCCAAAGAAGAAAACAGGTGCACCTTTCATACAGCATCCTCCTTAGGAGGGGATCAATGATTGTCACCTGACTTTGGGACTGAGGTCAGAACTCTGGAGCACTGCTAGTGCCCCAATTTTCATTCAGGACCTTTTCTTTGAAAAGAAAATGAGTTCCTCTGGGTATAGACTATTTTGGGGATTTCACTGAACCCTATATTTTAAAAAAGGAAAGGAGAACTAGGTGGGGAAAAAAAAAAAAGAAAAAAAAAAGAAAAAAAAAAAAACCTCTCGGGGCCAGCGCTGTGGCTCACTTGGTTAATCCTCTTCTTGCGTAGTCGGCATCCCATATGGGCGCCGGATTCTGTCCTGGTCGCCCCTCTTCCTGTCCAGCTCTCTGCTGTGGCCAGGGAGGGCAGTGGAGGATGGCCCAAGTGCTTGGGCCCTGCACCCGCATGGGAGACCAGGAGGGGGCGCCTGGCTCCTGACTTCCTAGCAGCCATTTGTGGGGGTGAACCAACGGAAGGAAGACCTCTCTCTCTGATTCTCTCTCACTGTCTAACTCTGTCAAAAACAAACAAACAAACAAACAAACAACCAAAAAACTACTGATAGGCCAGCGCTATGGGGTAGCAGGTAAAGCGGCTGCAAGGCCCGGCTGCTCCACTTTGGTTCCAGCACTGTGCTATGGCCTGGAAAAGTAGTGGAAGATGACCCAGGTGCTTGGGCACCTGCACGTGCATGGGATACCTGGAAGAAGCTCCAGGCTCCTGGCTTCAGAATGGTGTAGTTCAGGCTATGGCAACCATTGGGGAGTGAACCAGTGGATGGAAGACCTCTGTCTCTCTGTTTCTGTCTGTCTCTATCTCTCTCCCCTCCCATCCCCTCTGCCTTTCAAACAAATAAATAAATAAATAAGTAAATCTTTAAAAAAACATGACAAACCAAGAAGAATAAAAGAAAAAACAGAAAAATAGAAATCTAATACACTGGATAAGAGGAGATACATCATTATAATAATTTCTTTTCCACAATCTAATTATGGTTCCCAACTGTTTTACCTGCCAATATAAATACAGTGCTTTTTCTGAAACTGAAAAAAAATTTTGTAAACTGAACCAAAGCAATGACAGACCATTGCAAGAAAGGAGAACAATGGAATTACTTTATCTAATCTCAATCATTCCAATTACCTGAGCATTTTATTTCTTTAGCTCTTCCAAGAGATCTCTGATCTTAATTTCTTTTGTGTTCAAATATTTGATGGCCTTTTGAAACTTATGTTCCTCTTATCTCACTTAAAAGCTGTTGTTCTGTAAATGTTTTTAACTAGTCCCACCACCATCCATATACAGTGAATAATGTAGTGTCTGAAGTGGAAAAATAGGCAAAAACAATAAAAAAGGATCAATTTTAAATGTCATCCATGTTTATGACTTTTTCAATTTTGATTTGAACAAATAAATAGCAGTGTATCACTGAATTGGAAATATTGTCCACAGAGTCACTTCTGAAGAACTCCAAAAATTTTGGAATGTTATTAATGTACTCCTATGTCACTCATATTCAAGTATATTTGAATTACATCCTAAGATTTTAGATGAGAGTAACAGCTAGAATGTTGGCCATAAGGGATTTTGCCTGAAAGATGAGACAAATTAGAATTCAAACAGTATAACTACCATTATAGAAGGGTATGTAGGGCAATACAGAAATACACATTAGGACTACTATTAGGAGCTGCTATCCATGAATATGGATATGAGGAAAGGCCAAAAGTAGAAATTAAATTACTCTGACATAAGAAAAAAGCACTTGATACTTTGACATATAGAAAGACCTGGCGGGATGAGTAAGTGTGGTTCACTTAGGAAAAGAGAAATTCCTCTACAAATCTGAGCCCATGGTCCTGAACATCACAGGAGAAAGGTGAGAGCTGAGGGGTAAGTAGACAGCATATTTCTTTTTTTTTTTTTAAGATTTTTTTATTTATTTATTTGAGAGGTAGAGTTACAGTGAGAGGGAGAGACAAAGATCTTCCTTCCGTTGGTTCACTCTCCAGATGGCTGCAACGGCCGGAGCTACGCCGATCTGAAGCCAGGAGCCAGGTGGTTCTTCCTGGGCTCCCACACGGGTGCAGGGCCCAAGCACTCAGGCCACAGCAGAGAGCTGGACTGGAAGAGGAGCAACCGGGACTAGAACCAGGTGCCCATATGGGATGCCGGCACCACAGGCGGAGGATTAGCCAAGTGAGCCAACGGCACCAGCCCCCTAAATGCTTTCTTTTCTTTTCTTTTGACAGAGTTAGACAGTGAGAGAGAGAGAGAGACAAAAAGGTCTTCCTTTCGTTGGTTCACCCCCTAAATGGCCGCTACAGCCAGCGCAACACGCTGTGCTGATCCAAAGCCAGGAGTCAGATGCTTCCTCCTGGTCTCCCATGCGGGTGCAGGGCCCAAGGACCTGGGCCATCCTCCACTGCCCTCCCGGGCCACAGCAGAGAGCTGGACTGGAAGAGGAACAACCGAGACAGAATCCGGCGCCCCAATTGGGGCTAGAACCCAGGGTGCTGGCGCCACAGGTGGAGGATTAGCTTAGTGAGCTGCGGCACCAGCCTAGTAGATGGCATATTTCAAAGACCTTCACTTCGGTGTTAGAGTTCCTTCAGATGGAGATGGGGAGCTGTTAGGAAGGCACTGTAGATAATAACAATGGTGATCAGCTACTAGGCATGTTGCATTGTTACGTTAGTTAACCCTCACAAGGCTATCATGAAGGAAACTGAGATGCAGAGGCTGAACAATATTGTCTCATGGCCTTCAGTAAGTAAGTACTGTGCTTGACACTGAGACCAATATATGTCTGTGGGAGACTTAAAACACATTGTTTAATATACGATAAAGGAATGACCACATTTCAGGTAAAAAATAGGATGTGAATTGATTAGTGAAGGATGAATTGGGAAGAAGACAAGAAATAAGAAATAAAATGTCAGAGGTCAGAAGAAATACAATTCATGTTGTTCTTTGTAGTGAACATAGAGCAGAAGGGACAAATTTTATAAATAATAATAGTAAAAAAGAAAAAGTTGGCAGAAAACTTGGGGGAGGGAAGATTCTAGGATGACTCTCAGGGCTATAGTTTCAGTAACCAGGAGTGAATATCTATAGGAAAGAGGCATTTCTTTAACTCAGAAAACATAAAAAGAGGAACAGTGTTTGGGGGGATGGAGTCCATAAACTCAATCTTTAAAACAGTGAAGTGAAACCGTGTGTGAGTACCCAGGTGGTTAGGCTACCAACATGTTTTTAATAAGTGCTTTTGCTTCTTTCTAAGCGATGACTTATCACACTGAAAAATGAGTGAGAATCTTTCTTTCATCTGTTCTCTTTCCAATTCAAGTTGTAACCAAAATCAATCTGTTATGACCCCCACCTAAGTTCCCATGCCTGCACTTTTCTCAACTTAGCTTATCACAAAAAGATAAATCTTCTTACTTCCGTTCTTGAAAGAAACATGCATCATACTCAGCGGAACAAAAGGCAGCATTGTGAGTCTCACAGTGTTGGGCTCCTTGTCTCTCCCAGGTGTGTACTCCAGCGACCTGCACTTTGCTGAAATGTGTTTACAAATAGAAGGAGACTCTTCCTCTCATTCCTTTTCATTCAAAATTCCAGCTTATTAAAAGAGCTTTTGGAGGGTAGTTGCTATATTTCATAAACCACATAATGGCAACCCACATATTTCTTTAAAAATTTTAGTCCCTTCCCTTCAAATGAGCAATATTTTCCTCATTTCCCCAACATTAAACAAAGTGTCGCTCCCCCTCTTCATGGAGGAGCGACACAGGACCCTGCGCTGTTCTTTTGTCTGCTCGGCCCTCCCCGGGTTTGCTGCTGGTTCTTCCTGGGTTGGCTACCGTCCCTTCCACCTCCGTGGAAGGGCGGTTCCCCCTGCCACTTTTCCCACTTCCACGGGGGAGCGGCACACCGCCGGCCGGCTCTCTCGGGGGCTGCTCAGATGTTCCCCTTAGATGTTCCTGGTGCATGCTGTCTCTCTCCTCCTTTATAGTCCTCTTCCACCAATCCCAACTCTGCTACCCACATGCCGAGTACGCTGCTCTCCTCCAATCAGGAGCAGCTCCTGCAGCTTGTCAAGTTGGTGAAAGGCAGCTGTGTAGAAGTTGTTACTCCCTTCTCAGCGCCATATTGTGGGAAAGCAGATGCATAGAATAAGTCTTAATTCCAGTAACAGTCTAGTCCGAGTTGCTCCCCACACAAAGTAATTGCCTTTAAATTAATTTATCTTTAGCCTTGACAAACCTTTTAGGCTTATTTGTAATTCCTAATGACAGTTGTTTTCTTTGCTACAAAACCTGCCCTGAGGAACATTTTCAGTGTACCTCAAAAACACAAATATGATTGACCTTTTCTCTACAATTGAAAAATCTTGGATGGTGCCTGTTGATGGCTATTAAATCAACTACAAAAGTCTTAAGCAGGGCATTAAGATCCTTTATAAATTGGCTTCCCTGTACCCTTCTAGTTCCTCTCTAGCAACTCTCCCGAACACCCATATTCTATGTTGTTCCCTCAAATGTGCCCCACTCTTTCTCATGCCTTGGCCTTCACTCCACTTTCTCCTTCTAGTGGGGATTTCCTGTTCAGGCCATGTACATTTAGTCCATTGGCATTTCATGCTTATCTAACAAAGCTCAATTTCAATGCTAATTCAAGCTAGCTCTCTGAAGTCTTCCTTGATCCCCAGGAGCATAGCTGATTTTCTTATATACCAATGTCACTTTGGAATACATCTTATACTAGAATATTCTATATTCCAATCTGTCTCTCTCCCCTCTTTCTCTCTCATATATGTAATTCATCTTCTCACACTGTATTATAAGTTGGGGTTCCTAAGTGTTTTCTCAGAGAGTATTACAGAATTTGTTCAACAATGTTTTAAATTTGCTTTTTCTTCAGTAATAATCTAAAGCAAGGAATAGAAGCATATACTAAATCAGCTGGTTAAGCATTTGTAATTGAATACTATAGAACTGTTCAAATATTAGTTGAGAGTTACATTTTTAATCATCCTGTAGATGTCATTTTTTTATTGTAGTAGGTTAATGAGAAAAGAACACAGAACCATCTTAATAGATACATGGTACATTGCTCTCAGTCCATGTCCAACAAACGTATCTACCACGTCATATAAAGAAGTTTGCACACAATACAAGAAAATAAAAATAGTAAGAGAATATAATCTTTAATTTTTGTTTGCATCATCCAAAAGTTAAATTATTTTTATATTTTCATATATAAATATTTCAGCAATCCTAGAACAAAGTGAATTATAATCTCTGTGAGTGAGACGCCAGTGGAAAGAAAGGGCCATCAAAGAAGGATGTACTTTTCTCTGATGGGCGGAGAGAACTTTCACTTTGCTTATGGCCCTAACTACTGACAGAGTTTGTGGACTCAGAAGGATTCCACAGCCTTGGCAGCTCATGTCAAGAGCCTCGGGTGATCACTGACATCATAAATAAGAGTGTCAATTGTTAAATCAACAACAGGAGTCACTGTGCACTTGCTGCACATGTAAGACCTCTGCCCCTGATGAGTTGCACTATGAGAATTAACTGTAAAACTTATTTTCAAACAGTACTTTCTACTTTGTGTGTCTGTGTGACTACAAATTGCAGAAATCTTTACTTAGTATAGTATCTTAATGAAGAATGGGACGGGAAAGGTAGTTACCAGGAGGTGGGACAGGAGTGGGGGGGGGGGTTATGGGGGAGAGAACTGCTATATTCCTAAAGCTATACCTATAAAATTTGTATTCATTAAACAAAGGCTTTCTTAAAAATATTAAAAAATTAAAAATCTGAAAAGACTGAATATCTCTTAATTGTTTTATAATTTCAAACAGGTCTTAAATTACATGTGAGAAATAATAGAGCAGTTTGTTTTCTTATGCTTTTGTTTCCTCTTATGTTAGGAAAAGTGATATGAATAAGAGAAGAACCTATTGTTTTCATCAAAGGATTATCATGTATAGCAAAATTCTAGGGATAGAGGACTCAATAATTCATAATTCAAACATTATTTTCATTCAAATGTGGTAAGGCCAGCTAACATATAACTACTATCTTAATCATTTTTGATATACACAGTACTGTGAAGTATATTCTTATTGTTGTCAAACAGATCTCCACAACATTTTTGTCTAGAAAAGTTGACACTCTACTCTATCACCATTCAACAACAGAACTACCATTCTACTTTGTTGCCTTTTTGGGATTGCTTTATTTCAACTTTGTCCTCAAGATTCATACATTTTGTATCACGTGACAAATTTCCTTCTGTTTAAGTCTGAATAATATTCCACAATATAGTTTATTCCCACATCTTGTATATTCACCAATCTGCTGGTTGACAATGTGATTTTTTCCACTTTCTGCCTATTGTGGGTAATGCTGCTATGAATATGGATGTCCAAGTAAGTCTTCAAGAACCTGCTATCAATTCTTAACAGAAACATTTTCTGCTAAGTGATAAGCAGGAACAAGTATGTTTGTCCAGGATTTAAAGGGACATTTATTTTTTTTGAGTTTCTAAGAATATCTTGCATGCTACCACATTGTTGTTAAATTTTTGGCTTTTATTTTTAGGGGCAGTACCTGATACTATGCTGCACATATTACCATGCAATCATGTTTGACATCAAAATGGTTTTTAATTGCCAAGAAATTATTGTTCATAATTTTGCTTTTGCACCTATTTGGTTATGTGTCACTAACTCAGTTTCTTATTGGTAGAGATTCTGCAATAGTCACTGTACATTCTCTGAAATTCCTATAGGAGGAGGTTGTCTAACCTGAAAATTATCTTAACTAATATGAAATTTTCATGATACTGAAATAATTAATGGGTTAATAGGCTATGATATCAACATGAAATACAAATCAAATTCAAATTTTGGTTTTCTTCCTCATATTTTGAGACAATATTTTGCCAAATTTGAAGTATTTTTAAGTCCTTTCATAAGGTTATAAGCACTAAGCATCCGTCCGATAATATTCCGTGGATAAAACATAATTGAGGACAAAATATTAAATCTCTCAAGCAAGGTAGAAACAAAGCCTCTTGGTTTTAATCTAGGATGTGAGAAAATAAATCAACTTATAGATTGACTTTCTTGAGTGTCTTGTGCCAAGAATATAACCTTGAAGAATAAATTATTTTAAAGTTAAAATGTGTTAGGAGTCAAGAAAATTACCAGAGAAACTGTATCTTAATAAATTGCAACTATTCAGCATATCGGGGGTCATAGGGCACATAAAAGGTGGGTGATTTCGAGGGGTTAAATTATTCCAAGAAAGCCACTCTGATTTGGGGTAGTTTCACTAAAAATTGATGTCTAGTTTTCACAAAGATCCCTCTTGCCCTTCACTTATCTGCTCTCCAAGTCCCAAATTTCCTGACTTAATCTTCAGTACCAGAGGAGGAATTCTTTATCTCAAAACAAGAGGAAAATGGAAATACTGCTATGTGGAATTTCAATTAAATAGATGTCTGAGGGAGGTATTTAACTTCTGAAATGCCCAGACTCTCATAATACTTGCTTAAAGTGTCATAAGAACATAACTTCATTTTCATAGGCAGAGAATATGGCTGTCCAGTAATTAGTGCTGTAACTGCTACTTGCAACTGTTCGCAGCAGATAACTGAGGGTTGTGTGTAAACGAAACTGACTTTCAATGGGAATCCTTTAAAAGCATACAGCAAGCAATCACACCAAAATATTAATTTGTACTCAAACACTTGATACCACAAGACACTCCAATTATCTCTCACTGTTTAAGCCTGAAGACTTTTCCAGGCTTTAAACTAGTCTCTGAAGAGATTTAATTCAATATTACTTACCCAAAAGCAGCCAACATGTTCTTTTTTTGACCTTCAGGTCAATGAGAGTGACCCAACTGAGACCCAATCAAATCTGAATATGTACCCCCCTAAAGAACTATTCACAAGGTTAATTGTATCTTAGTTCTATTTGCTGAATAAGGAATCAATTAAGGAGAACAGCAAAAGAAGCCATAAATGGCTACATGAACTACATAGAAGGAAGCCATACAGAGAAACAGGTTCCCTTTGCTTCTGATCTCCATATATCTCCATGCTGAAGGAAATATATTGATAGCAATGAATCCCTTGTACTTTCTATCATCCTTGTAATCAATACCTATTTTATGTGGCATCAAATGTATTACTTGTGAATCACAGAGGCCAAAACAGATGCATGAAACTATTTAATTACCAATCATGATGCCAAAATTCCTTGGACCTGAATGCTATCATGGTGTGTAAACTCAGGGAATTATAGGGAAACACATGCTAACACTTATAGTTGGGACAACATAGTGTGGGGGTGGGAAGAGAAGGTTATAGTGCAAACACTGCCAAGTATTAACTTTCAAGGTTTATGTGTGGGCACTGAAAAAAATAAAATCAAAAGGGTTCAATTTATAAAGAAGATGAAAGGAAGAGGGAAAATTGTTTTCTACAAGAAATAAAAAAAGTCACAGTACCCAAATCCTTAGCATTATGAACAGCTAGAGAAGACTGTAACACAAAAAGAGAAAAATCCGTAAAAACTTTAAATAATGGCAATAACCACCTGAAGGCTGATGTATTCTAGGAGTTCTGTACGCGTCTTTTCAATTCTTATTATAATTCATGAAGCAACTGAGGCTCAGAGAAGTTAATTTCTTCACACAGAGTCACAAAGGAAGAAAAATGAAGGATCTCACATGTGAGACATTGCAGCTAATTCTTTATGTTTAACTGAATCTTCTATTATCAAAGATAAGACACGCAGATACAAAAACAATGAGTACGAATGCTTATAATAAAGTGATAACTGGTGTGGAACAGGCAATTATTGAGGCCTCAACAGAGGGGGAGTGTTGAGACATTAGAAACAGAGGAAGCAGTAAACCAGAGCCAATGCTTAAGGCTTTCGTCAACTGAAGGCCTTGTGATTGCAGCCAAGTTCCTCTGAGCCACTGATACATGTTGATTATGCAGCGTTTCCAGTATTAGCAGTTCCTCGGCTTAATACGGACAAAGCAAACGTGACATTTCACCAAATTGTCTGAGAAGAGATGAGGTTGGAGACTTTTGGCATAAATCTTTGTTTCTTGCATATGACTACAATATGAAATGGAATTCTGACTTTCCTCTGTATAATATACCAATGAGAGCATTTTAGGGTCACAGATTGTATTTTTTCATTCTACCAGAAGGACCCTCCCTAATTTGTAGAATTATCCATCCATCCATCCACCCATGCATCCATCCATCTATCCATCAATCCACCAATCCTTTATGGAGCTGAGCTTTGCAGCAGGGCCTTGAACTTCAGTGTGGCTTATGTGTTTGCATATGGGTTGACATTGTATTAACAAACCCAAGTTTGTTAGCTATCTCATGCTGATAATCTTTTAATTTTTAAACTTCATTAAAAATTTTCCCCCAATTTTTGGCCTTTTCATTAGGTTAGATATTGAGCTCCTTCAAGAGGCATAAAGTCATGTTCAAATCTGATCTGATTTTTCCTCAGGAAGAGGTGGAGCTGTTTACCCATTTCTTTCAATAATAGATCCTCCTCTCCTTTCCACTCTACCTCCTTACTTCCTCTCCCCAAATCTAATTGCACTTGGATTAAATTAGGCTGGAACATCTGTTCTTCCATTCCATGACACCTCCTCATACAGCAGCTACAACTCACAAGGGTGTTGTGCCACAGTGGAACTCAGAATCAACATTTGAATCAGGATTAGTGATCCAAAGGAAGACAACATTTACTAGCCTTGTGAGGGGCAGTGGGTTTCAGAATAATTCTTCCCTCCAAGAAACATGATAAACACAAGGAAGGAGAGAAACAAGGAGGCAGAGAGCATGTGAGACTTTTAAATAGCAGGGGTTAACTGTGATCAGTGAGCACTATAGGAAGAGAAGACATAAAGACACAGTATTGGGTGAGAGAGACTGAAGCAAGGATACACCTGCTCACCGTTATCAGGTAGCTCCGGAACTCTCTCTGAACCGCAAACTAAAACTACAGCACTTCCTTAATGGCCTATTTCTTTTCAGCTTTCTGCTTCTTTAAATCTTCCAGGTAAGACCAAATGAATTCTCTAAAAGAAATCGTGACGCATTCTCAAATTGTTCAAAGTGAAAATACAGGTTAAATTTATTAAAGAATTAAGCCCAATAAGAACTTCTGCTCTTTGACATATGCCCAAGTTGTGTGTATATTAGGGCATCCTTTTGATTGCATGCTGCCAAGGCAAGTGAGAGAGAGAGGATGCTGAGAGCTTTTAGTATCAAAGAAACTTTTTAATGTGTTTGCTCTCACTGATATAGGTGCCCTTATCATCATAGAGTTGTTTTTGTTAAGTACCAATTACACATGACAGTGTTTGGGGCCAAGCAAAAAGTCCATGACCTATACCTTCTTGAGCTTGATTACTAGGCTCTCCAAAAAGGTCCCTCATTTGTTGTCCCTTCTATGAAGTATGTACTCCCAAGAAGTAGTTAGCATCAAGCAGATGTTATTAATCCACTCTCTGAAGGATTTTCCTGGAAGCTGGCCACCTGCTGAGGTGAGTGACTTTCCCAAAGGGAACTAAGTTAAGCCTGAACCTGGATTCTGTGTTCCTTACTGCATCCTTAAGTATGCCAGAATTAAAATGCATCATGTAGAGCTGAACAGATAATGTAGTCCTGCTTCACTTGATAAGTAAAAGCATAATATCGAGTGCACTCCAAGGCTTAGTCTAACCTCCATGAAGCACTCTTCCAAATTTTGACAAGCCAGACAAGGCAGACATTTCTGACTGCTCATGGACTGTTCTTCCACTGGGTGGCAAGAGACCAGCCAGGGGAAAGAACTTTTGATTTTACTCTTAAGCACAATAAAATACAGAAATTTTCAAAGACGCAACTTCATCTGACATTAGTTTTTTTAATTTTTAAAATTTTTTATTATTATTTTTTGACAGGCAGAGTTAGACAGTGAGAGAGAGAGAGAGACAGAAAGGTCTTCCTTCCGTTGGTTCACCCCCCAAATGGCCGCTACGGCCGGCATGCTGCGCTGATCCAAAGCCAGGAGCCAGGTGCTTCCTCCTGGTCTCCCATGCCGGTGCAGGGCCCAAGGACCTGGGCCATCCTCCACTGCCTTCCCGGACCACAGCAGAGAGCTGGACTGGAAGAGGAGCAATTGGGACAGGACCTGCGCCCCAACCAGGACTAGAACCCGATGTGCCGGCGCCGCAATTCGGAGGATTAGCCTAGTGAGCCGTGGCGCCGGCCCCTGACATTAGTTTTTTTTTTTTTTTTTTTTTTTTAACTTTTATTTAATGCATATAAATTTCCAAAGTATGACTTATGGATTACAATGGCTTCCCCCCCATACCGTCCCTCCCACCCACAACCCTCCCCTTTCCCACTCCCTCTCCCCTTCCATTCACATCATGATTCATTTTCGATTATCTTAATATACAGAAGATCAGCTTAGTATACATTAAGTATGGATTTCAACAGTTTGCTCCCACACAGAAACATAAAGTGAAAAATAATAGATGATTTTTTTAAATGATGATGAAATCAGATCAGACCTATTGTCATGTTTAATCCCAGTGAGAGTCAAGTTGGGAATTGATAATTTTTTTTTTTTTTTTTTTTTTTTTACAGAGGATCAGTTTAGTATGCATTAAGTAAGGATTTCAACAGTTTGCACCCCCATAGAAACACAAAGTGAAATATATTGTTTGAGTACTCATTATAGCATTAAATCTCAATGTACAGCACATTAAGGATAGAGATCCTACATGAGGAGTAAGTGCACAGTGACTCCTGTTGTTGACTTTACCAATTGACACTCCTGTCTATGGCATCAGTAATCTCCCTATGCTCCAGTCATGAGTTTCCAAGGCTATGGAAGCCCTCTGAGTTCTCCGACTCTTATCTTGTTTAGACAAGGTCATAGTCAAAGTGGAGGTTCTCTCCTCCCTTCAGAGAAAGGTACCCTCCTTCTTTGATGACCTGTTCTTTCCACTGGGATCTCACTCGCAGAGATCTTTTGCCAGAGTGTCTTGGCTTTCCATGCCTGAAATACTCTCATGAGCTTTTCAGCCAGCTCCGAATGCCTTTAGGGCTGATTCTGAGGCCAGAGTGCTATTTAGGACATCTGCCATTCTATGAGTCTGCTGAGTATCTCACTTCCCATGTTGGATCACTCTCCCCTTTATTTACTCCATCAGTTAGCGTTAGCAGGTACTAGACTTGTCTATGTGCTCCCTTTGACTCCCAGTCCCTTCACCATGACCAACTGTGAACTGAAACTGATCACCTGGAACAGTGAGATGGCATTGGTACATGCCACCTCGATGGGATTGAATTGGAATCCCCTGGTATGCGTCCAACTCCACCACTTGGGGCAAGTCAGCCTGAGCATGTTCCAAATTATACATCTCTTCCCTCTCCCATTCCCACCACCATGTTCAACAGGGATCACATTTCAGTTAATTTTCAACACTTAAGAATAACTGTGCATCAATTACAGATCTAAACCAGTCATATTAAATAGAACAGATAAAAAAACTACTAAGAGGGATAATGTATTAAGTTGTTCATTAACAGTCAGGGCTATGCTGATCAAGCCACCATTTCCCATAGTGTCCACCTCACTCCAACAGGTTTCCCTCTTGGTGTTCAGTCAGTCGTCACCGATCAGGGAGAACATATGGTATTTGTCCCTTTGGGACTGGCTTATTTCACTCAGCATGATGTGTTCCAGATTCCTCCATTTTGTTGCAAATGACTGGATTTCATTGTTTCTTACTGCGGTATAGTATTCTAAAGAGTACATATCCCATAATTTCTTTATCCAGTCTACCGTTGATGGGCATTTAGGTTGGTTCCAGGTCTTAGCTATTGTGAATTGAGCTGCAATAAACATTAGGGTGCAGACCTCTTTTTTGTTTGCCAATTTAAATTCCTTTGGGTAAATTCCAAGGAGTGGGATGGCTGGGTCGAACGGTAGGGTTATCTTCAGGTTTCTGAGGAATCTCCAGACTGACTTCCATAGTGGCTTGACCAGTTTGCATTCCCACCAACAGTGGGTTAGTGTCCCTTTTTCCCCACATCCTCGCCAGCATCTGTTGTTGGTAGATTTCTGCATGTGAGCCATTCTAACCGGGGTGAGGTGAAACCTCATTGTGGTTTTGATTTGCATTTCCCTGATTGCTAATGACCTTGAACATTTTTTCATGTGCCTGTTGGCCATTTGGATTTCCTCTTTTGAAAAATGTCTATTGAGGTCCTTGGCCCATCTCTTAAGTGGGTTGTTGGTTTTGTTTTTGTGGAGTTTCTTGATCTCTTTGTAGATTCTGGTTATTAACCCTTTATCTGTTGCATAGTTTGCAAATATTTTTTCCCATTCTGTCGGTTGTCTCTTCACTCTCCTGACTGTTTCTTTTGCAGTACAGAAACTTCTCAATTTGATGCAATCCCAATAGTTGATTTTGACTTTGACTGCCTGTGCCTCCCGGGTCTTTTCCAGAAATTCTTTGCCTGTGCCAATATCTTGAAGGGTTTCTCCAATGTTCTCTAGTAACTTGATGGTGTCAGGTCGTAGATTTAGGTCTTTAATCCTGACATTAGTTTTTAACATGAGCTTTTTAAAAGGCACGTCTCCCTTCATTTCTTCCATGAAAACCTAATTTATACCACAATCATCTAATGCTGGAACCACTCCCTGCTTCTAGGTTTTCTATTTTGACAGACATTTTGCTTTTCTCCCCCAGCATTTTACTAAGCACCTTTTCAAGACACAAAGACCAGCTGAAAGAATCATACAGTAGAAACTTATAAACCCACTGCCGTAAATTCTGTGAGTATAAGGAATACTAATTTTGATTTTGAAAATCTGTAAGTTAGATGAATGGTGCCATTCCCCCAGTGAGTATTTTTTCATTGTACTTTGAATAATATTCAAATTATTTGCCAAAGGCTCCCAGGATCAGTCTGATCTGATTTCTCACTGACATACAACCTCATTTGTTACCACTCTTCTGCTAGTCTACTGGCATCCAGGCACAATGCCCTTCTTCATAGTCTTCCAGTGCATCAGGCTTTATCAAGATACAAGGCCTTTATTACTGCTCTCCTACTATATGTTCCCATGACCATCTCTTTCTCATTCTTCCCATCAGGCTAAATGCAACTTTTCAGAGACCCTTTCCAAGACTTTCCCAGCTGAAGCTCATCATCCGACCTCAGGGATCACCTACCACAGTATCATACCTGATGGCACCTACAGCACCTGCACTAGGTAAGTTCCCTTATAGATTTGTTTCAGAGTTCATTTCCTTTACATCTCATTTCATTCACATTTGAGCTCTAGGAGAGCAAGGACCTTGTCTGTTTTAATCACATATGAATCCCAATGATTTGAGCTGGACTTACTTTCTAGTAACAGTTGAATAACTATGTGTTGACTGAATTTATAAATATGAAAAGAAGTTCTTCTTCTGTACAGCTAAGTAGAATGCACAGTGTTTGGGAAAACAAATCAAATACAAACAGAAAAACCCTAAGACCCAAAACACATACTTGCTCATCTTCAGCAGGTGATAGGAGTACTTTCTAGGCAAAAGCAAAGAAGGCACCAGTTAACAAAGATGACCTCAAAATGCAGGACGATGACCAATACAGACATAGTCATGGTGGCCGCCCACATAGGACATTTATTAACAATACACAAGGAAGAGCTTCACCCAGATAAGAAGCACCTGACCTCGCCTTATTGCTATGAAATATGCTGAATGGGTTACACCAAATTTTCTGTAAAATATTTCTAACCTATTGCAACCATTTTGACTGTATCCTTTTAGGTTCAATTTGACATTTCTTCCAAATATTTTGGAGGCTATTTTTTCTCCTCCATAACCTTCTTCCTAGCACCATGGCAAGCTTCAGGATAAAAAGAGAACTGTGGTGATTTTCCTACTAATTAGTTGCTCTTATTAAAAAGAGCAAGATAATTGATTTTAGGATGCACTACCCCTTATTAAGACCTAATTAAGCTGTATATCAAAGACTAATTAAATGGCATTATTCCATCTCACTGATGAGTCTTGATGCTTGGTGAATAGATTTGGGTGGTAGATGAATACTCTTGGAATAGATTTCACAGCCAGACAGATAAATATAGACTAAGAAGCTGAGTAAAGGGAATTTTCGATTATCTAAACCTAACACACTTATTGGTATTTCTTCAGGCTGACAGTTTGAAATGCATGAAATGAAACATTTAAATACAAACTCAGCAGTGTGGTAGGGTAGGGAACAATGAAAGAGCATCTTTGGAAAACTGAAAATTTAAATATGCCATCGCTTCTTCTAGTGAAAAGGTGGACTGAAGAATTGAAAGCATTTATCTATTTATTTGATTTTTCTTGTGAGTCAAGCTACTCAGTCTTGATGAACTCAGATAAGAGCTCAATTATATTAGTAAAGGTTATTAGAAAAACTGAGATCTTTATAAAAGTTGCCAGCCATCACTTTAGATAAGTAGTTCTTTGGAATACAGTGTAACAGGAAGAAAAAAGGGAGTGGCAGGGAAATTACATAATAGTAAATAATTAGAAAATACAGTGAGCCCAGAGTATGGAAGTAAGGCCCAGCCAACCAGAAACCTCTGTTGAAAAAATATTTGGAGAATAAGAACTCTTAAAAATATTATGTTTTGGCCAGTGCTACGGCTCACTAGGGTAATCCTCCGCCTGCTGAGCCGGCACCCTGGGTTCTAGTCCCGGTCGGGGCACCGGGTTCTAGTCCCGGTTGCTCCTCTTCCTGTCCAGCTCTCTGCGGTGGCCCGGGAGGGCAGTGGAGGGTAGCCCAGGTCCTTGGACCCTGCACCCGCATGGGAGACCCGGAGAAGCACCTGGCTCCTGGCTTTGGAATGGCGCAGCATGCCAGTGGTAGTGACCATCTGGGGAGTGAACCAACAGAAGGAAGACCTTTCTCTCTGTCTCTCTCTCACTGTCTAACTCTGCCTGTCAAAAGAGAAAAAAAGAAAAAAATTATGTTTTTTCAATTTTATCCTCCATTAGAAATAAGTATTTTCAATAGCAAATCAATCTCTGATAAGTCAATATTTTATCTGACAAAGAAGATCATATACCAACATTTCAAATAACATGTAAATGCACTCACTGCTTGAATTCCATCAAGCAAACTCTGTACTTTCAAGGCTGTTTCTTCAAGGCTGTGTCATTGTGACAACAGAAATTCATCATTGCATTTAATCTATGAGGTCAGAACCTCCTAGGATTATGGTGGGTATGCTCTCAAATTCTCTGGTGCTCGTAAAGCAAAAGCGTTTGAATAAATCACAAGATATTTGCAGAAAGTAATGATTTCACTATACAACTGGGCTATATTTGATTGTCTTTAATAGTTACCTTCGCTGGCAGTATAATAATTTGCAAACAATAACATCAGTCATATGTCACTTTTACACTCATTACTGGCCAAGGTATAACCCCCGGAACCGATAATCTATACTACTGAGCATCTAAATTAAATGTCACCATGGTCTAAGTGCAGCTTATTCATTTGAAACTGAACTTTTGCAACTATAACATGTACTTTGAATTATCTGAAGGACATCTACCCTTGAACTCTTTTCACATTAATACATACAGAAGTGGAAATAGCTGCAACATCACTAAGAAAAGCTGTGCAAATAGAGAACTGAAATCTCTATTACAGGAAAATGAGTAAACAATTTATTTTTAGCTATCTTTACAGAACTCATGGACAGGAGATGAAGGGTTTAACTCAAGTATTTCAAGGTTGTCATCCTACGTACTCTGTTAGATATAATAGAGTTTGTAATATTTAGATTATCTTACAGATGGACCTTCTTCCCTTTTCATTTATATAAAAGAATGGATTTTAACACAATTTTAGATAATTACACATCACACATGATTGTTGAAAATCAATCAGTTAGTAACGAATATAACACCTTCTTTTGCATTCATGCTTGTTTTCTAACAGAGGTGAAATGTAAAAGAGGAGCCCTGATAGAGGTTTTAATTAATCTCTTGGGTTTCTGTCTCAATGGGAAGAAATCTTTCACGAGCCCAAATTACGAACATATAAATCCATATATCTAATCAAAAACATTAATAAAACAGAAACAGAGACACATTCATTAAATTCTTTGAGATTTTTAAAAGAAAAACACTATGGACATGGTAGGGGAAGTATCAATGGATCGTGAAAGACAATGACCTTGATAGAAATGTAAGGCAATAAGCAAATAAAGGGCATTGCATGACAACTGCAGCCAGCCAGTCCTCTAACCATTGGTTCATAATAATTAAACTGAACATATCTTTATCTAACTACCCAGGAAATTATTGTTGTGCATTAACCTTGAATCTGAGCTCATTTGGAAACAGAAAGTCTCAAGATACTCAGGGAAAACATTTATTTGCACACTGTGCCTCCATGTTAAGGACAAAGCAGCCCTTTCCTATGGATGATATTACAATTAGTGGTGAATTAAGCTTGTGATTATAGAGTGGACTGAAAGTAAGTCTTTGCAAAAATTAAAGGAAAAAATAAGGAAAGGAAGGAAGGAAGGAGAGAGAATGAAGAATAGGGGAAGGGAAGAGCTGTGCCTATGAGATACATGAAATCTGTTTTGTTATATTCATAAAAAGAAAAAACTAGAAAAAATATTAAAAAAATTAAAATTTTGACCTAAACTTTGGCGTGCAATGGTATTTCAGTGCATGAAGAAATGGATTATGCATCACAACAAAACTGGCTGATCAAAATACGCTATGGTTTGGAGAAAGTGGCATTCCGTTAGGAGTAATTTGGGAAGTCTGCATGTCCAAATAACAAAATATAAAGTATATGATCTCCTCATTGCCACTGGCTCCCACTTGGTGGCAGAGAAAAATGAGAGCATAATTTGTGCTTGACTTGGAGGATTTTCACAGCTTGTTCCAAACCAGTTGCCAGTTCAGCAAATGGAACGACTCATCAGCCTTATTGACAGCAAGTTGAGTGGCTAACAGCCCCCATGTCTGAGGATTTAAGCAACTTCAAGTGGGTAATATCCAAAATAAGAGACGTATTAGAAATGCACTTTAACTTTTTAATTTTGATTACTGAGTAAAGACATTTATATATATATATATATATATATATATATATATATATATATATTCCAGACACTGGATCCTTTCATAAGTTCTTCTTCTTTTTATGTATTTATTTGAAAGGCATAGTTACAGAGAGAATGGCCAAGGCTGGGCCAGGTGGAAGCCAGGAGCTAAGAATTTTATCCAAATCTCCAACATGGGTGCAGGGACCCAAGCATGTCGGCCATCTTCTGCTGCTTTCCCAGGCAATATTAACAGGGAACTAAATTGGAAGTAGAGCTGCTGAGACAGGAACCAGTACCCATATGGGGTACTGGATTTGAAGGTGGGAGCTTAATCCACCATGCCACAACATCGGTCCCTATAAATGCTTTAATCTTTTCCTTTCCTTCCTTCTTAATGATTTATCTTATTTATCCTATTATTGTTATAAGGTTACTTCTTAGAAAACTGGAAAGGAATTGTGGTCTTTTACCAGATATAATAACATTAAAACTTCTTCAAAATGTGAATTGTTCTGGATGTTTTTCAAAATTTCCTAAACTGCTTCTTTCTTACTTTCTAGCTGGTGTTATACTGGTTATTTACTTAAGTACATGTAGTGTTTTCCACAAGGAGGAGTCAAATGTCTTTATTGCTTAATACAACGTCTTATGTGTAATATGAGTTCAATTAATCACTGATTGAATGACAAAATTCAAAATTTCTATGGCCAATGATGAATATTAGGAAATGAATTTTTAAAGGTTCTGACCATTGTCTATGGTTAGAATAAGCATTAATTGACATTTGGAAACATGAGATTCATTATAAATTTATCCTCGAGCCTAGTGATTTTCAAATGGTTTTTGAATAATGACTGTGTAAAATATATTTTGCATTGTGACCCACTATTTACACAGATATATATATATATATATATAAAATAATTACAAGGGCTACACACATACACATACATTTTATTGAAGTAGAAATAACAAAAGAAATATGTACTTTTACTAGATACTTGCCATAGGCAGAATTCTAAAAGAACTTCCACCAAGACACGTCTTTGTACAAACCCAGCTCCTTGAATGGGGGCACTCTTATCTGGGTTTGACTGGATGTGATGAGATGCTATACTCTAAGTTACAATGCAAAGAAAAATGAAGAAAAAGTTCAGATACCATTAAAGTGTCTAGCTTTTAATGAGTTGCAGGTAAGCTAATTGAAAAGGGAGCTAAACCTGCACGGGCCAGACCTAGGAAGGCAATGCCTGTAAAACAAGAAGCAGATGTGAAGGACTTAAAACAGGAACAGAGTATCTCCTGTTGGACTTGAAGAAGGAAAAACCATCACTTTTCAAAGAAAAGAATTCTGCTACCAACCACATGTGCCTGGAAGAGGTCACCATGACTAAGATAAAACCCACACAAGCTAACACCTTTCTTGCATACTAGTGTGACCTTGAGCAGAGAACCTAGCTAACCTGGTACCAATACTTGAGAAACTCAGATAATACATTAAAGTTGTTTTAACCTGTTAAATTTGTGGTGACTTCTTTGACTCAAGTAGAAAGCTAACAAAATCCAAATTCATTTTTCAATTTTTTAAATGATTTGCTATTTATTTGAAAAGCAGAGTGACAAAAAAAAAGAAAAAGAAAAAGAAAAAAAAGGAGAGAGAGAGACAGAGAGACTTAGAAGACGGAGAGAGGTATCTTCCATCTACTGGTTCACTGCCCAAATGGCCACAATGGCAATGGGTGGGCTAGGCTGAATTCAGGAACCTGGAACTCCATGTGTGTCTCTCATGTAGATGACAGGGACCCAGGCATGTAGACCATCTTTGCTGCTTTCTCAGGAAGACCACCTGGGAGCTGGATGGAATCAGAGTAGCTGGGACTCAAACTGGCACTCTGATATGGGAAGCCAACACCTCAAGAGGCAGCTTAGCACCACTGTGCCGCACCACCAGTCCCCGTTTCTCAGTGCCAGTGAGAGTCAACTAAATTGAGATCATGTCAAATATAAGTCACAACCTACATTTTCAAAATCACAGCTGTATCTTAAAACCATCTTTTCAATGGTGTCAAAATATTCATCAACAGAATTTCATTCTTTTGAGTTAAAATTTTTGTGTTCAGAAACTCTTTTAAACATTAAGAATCGTCAGCAACTGATACCATCAGTTATCAGTCTGCTCATTTTGTGAACATTTCCTGCATATTAACTCTAAACAAAGCAGTGTCCTGGGCATGGTGCACGATGGTGGATCATACATTCAAAGATTCTCACCCTTTAGAACATAGAGTGTGGGGCCGGTGCTGTGGCAGAGTGGGTTAAGCTTCTGCTTGCAATGCTGGTAACCCATATGGGTGCCTGTTTTGAGTCCCTGCTTCTCCACTTTCAGTTCAGTTCCCTGCTAACGTACCTGGGAAAACAACAGATGATGGCCTAAGTTCTTGGATGCCTGTACCCACATGAGAGACCTGGCAGAAGCTCCTGGCTCCTGGTTTCAGTCTGTCCCAGCCCCGGCCATTGCATGCCATTTGGGAGTGAATCAATGGATGGAAGAATTCTCTCTCTCTCTCTCCCTCTCTCTCTCCCTCTCCCTCTCCCTCTCCCTCTCCCTCTCCCTCTCTCACTCTCTTCCTTCTCTCCCTCCCTCTCTGTATCTCTGCCTTTCAAATAAATAAACTAAACCTTCAAAAAAAGGAAACCAAAAAGAAAGTGAAGGGTCTGAGACAGATAAAAAAGCTAATGAACAAAGTGAAAATTCTAATTACAATCACTTAATTTATCAAGCACTATTTCCACTATCACAAGTGTCATTTTTATTTTAAGAGCTAAGCACAGGAGAAACATGAACATTACATAGCCTGAACTCTCAAGGACCACAATATCTAGAGGGGGAAAAAAATCAACTTTGTAAATAAGTAAGTGTACCTCGACAAATATGTACTACTGGAAATTACCAGACCAAAAGATACAGAATAGAATCATGAACCTCTCTGCAGAGAAGCTATGCAAGACTTCTGAGAAAGGATGACATTTTATGTAGAATCTGTGGGTGGGGTAGATCTGAAGACTATTTCCAGCGTGGAAGAAAGTGTGACCCTTTTCAGAAGTCTTCTTGAGGAATGCAGCTTTGACACAATGAAAATTACTGGAGGTTTTTAAAGGAATGTGACAAGATTACAGCCATGCAACACAGTCACTTATGTGAAACTGGCACTCCCAACACAGAGAATTTATGTCCAGTGTAAGTCAGGTTAGAGCTAGGAAGAAGCAAAGAAGTTCTGAGGTTCTGGCTACTGTCTACAGTAGGACTGAAGCAGAATCTTTAGGCAGCCAAATGGAATGTACCAATGATAGTTAGATGGGAGGGGTCTAAGCTGATCTTTATATATTTTTTTCAAAAGGACAGTCCTAAATCAAGCCTCAGTGTCAGCTCTATAAAGCACACTTCTTCAAAATGTGTCTGCATTGGACCATTGTTCAAACAGCAATTCTCTCCTACATCACACAAGCTATGACACACAAAGTGCGCAGAAATAAAGATAAGCACAGATACAAGGTCAAAATAAGTATCACACAGTTTACTAAATTCACCTACAGGATTCCTTTTCATAGGTTCATGCTGGAACCTAGTTATCCTTGTTGCAGAGATAATTCTAGAAGTGTTGTTTGCTTTTCTAATCTAGGGAAGGTTAGAAACACATTGTGCCTTCAAAAAATGTTAGGCAGTTTTCAAAGGCATTGTTCTTTACCCTACAAGGAAAAAAATAAAGAATCCAGAGGTGGGGGAGGAGGGAGCAGGTGCTGTGGAAGAGTAGTTAAAGCATCCGGTTGGGACACCAGCATCCCATATCACAGTGTTAGGGTTGAAATCCTGCCTTCACATTCAGTCCAGTTCCCTGCTAATGTGCACCTTGAGATATAACAGGTGATGGCTCAAGTACAGGATCCCTGTAACCCAGTGGGAGACATGGGTGAAGTTCTGGGCTCATGGCTGTAGGCCTGGCCCAACCCTCCCTGTTGAAGACAATTGAGGAATAAACCAATGGATGAAAGATGTTTTCTCTTTCTCTCCCTGTCTCCAACACTCTGATTTCCAAATAAATAATATTAAAATGTATACAGTGCTTAAAAAGGAATCCGATGGGCATGAGGGGGTGGTAGATTACATTTAACTACGCTGCAGAGAAAAGTTCTTTAAAAAATCATTATCTCTGCTGGCATACATTTAGTGATTTATTTTCAACATGTAAAAAATATCAGGGAGTTCCTTTGTACTTAGTTCAGGGTACAGATTTTCTGGTGATGTTCTGTTCCCCCACAACATAACAGAAGAATATCATGAAAAACTTGGTAATTATGGCCACCTCTGAAAATGATAGTATGTGATTCTTAATAAAAAGCTTTTGTTCAGGAATTTATGATGTTTGAAAAGGTTTCTATTCCTATCTGATTGATTTTGTTAAAAAAAGGGACTTTTTTTTAGCGAAGGCGGAAGAACACCAATTCCAAATAAATCATTGTGTACATAATTCACATCATAAAAATACCCCTGTTCAAAGCTTAACAGAGGCTCCTGTTTCTCTTCTGCAGACCAAGGTCAATTCTAAATAAAGAACAGTTCTCGATGCTCATTGGCTCCCAGCTAACTGATTGCTAACATTCAAACATGTTCCATGGACAGTGGAATTAGACCCCTCTACCCCAATGTGGACACTCTGACCTCAGCCAAGGCATGTGTAGCTAAGCTTGAAATTCTCCCTTAAAATACTCCTTAGTTGCTCATGGCCTCAATATCATGATTCATTTGATTTTTTAAGCAGATTTTCACTATTAAGAAGTGCAAATATTGACTATGAAAAAATGAAAGCATTAATACCATTTAAATTTGCACAGTGTTTGGCTATATGAAATTAATCATTCAGATCATCTTATGCAATTTAATCATAATATTTTCATAATAAATGTTAAAGTTCTTATATCTTATTCTAAACCCAAATAACTCGTAGGCTGTGTAAAAATTGTCACAGAGACATTTTTTAAGAAGTTTTAAAGCATAACATCAAGGACCAAAACAAAACAGGATAATCAAATCTGGATCCAAAGATTTGATTATAACTCAATGGGAAGTTCTTGCAACTTCGATTTTATTGCAACTTTGTGTGAATGAATGGAAAATGTGACTACTTTAGCTCCTAAGAGGGATTTTATATTCCTTTATATAAGAGCATATATTAATCATCTAACTTATATAACACATCTATTTCAACAATCAAAATTTACTAAGAATGCAAACCTTAGTCAAAGCAATGAAAACAAAAACAAACCATAACTAAAGGAAAAACCTAAGAGGCAGGTACTTTAGTGCAATCCATTTTAGTGGTGTGTCTCCTTTCCAGGGAGCATCTAGAGTCTGCCTTTATTTCACAGTTGGAACAACAGATAATTTATGAATGTCTTACAATGTTGAAGAGAAAATGGAACTGTTTATTTCTCTTTCTTTATGATTGCTTTGATGGACATTTTGCTCTTTAGTACTTCTGACACATGTAATTTTTCCCCCTTTAGAGAATTTACTTTAAGACAGTTGGCAGACATAGTGCTCCATGACTCTGAGTCATGGCATCCCTTTCCCTGCTCCTACCACTGGTGTATGATTTAGGATTGGATCCCAGGTAAAAGAGCTGCATGAATTTCTCCAGGAATTCAATTTCTCTTGCCTGAATTTTTCATCTGTGAAATGAAGATTCTATTATTTACATCAGATTGTTGTGTTGATGATAAAAAATTTATTTGTACCACATTTAGTCCAGGGTGTGGCACACTGTAAGTACTTTATAAACATGTTTGGAATGACTAGCATGTTTTGTGATAAGCCATGGTATCTGGCCTCACATAATTCCAATTTATAAGAAGACTAGACTTGTGAGCCACATTTATATATTAAATGAAAATGAATACAAAATGTACCAAAGAAAAGAGACACAGATTTTTAAAAATCTATTATTTCTCTCCCTCTCTCCATGTTAATTAGATTTTAGTTTCTGTGTCTCTGTTGTCCTATACAGAAAAGTCACATGTGAAATATAAAAAAATAACCACAGAAGTTAATTTTTGACCTTAAAACTACTAAGGATGTTGATGTAGTTGACTTACATGCATTTCCTTTGCCATGTGACTTTTTAGTCTTCCATTTAAAGGGATAATGTATGTGTGTGTGTGTGTTAGGCTCCTAGCAATGGGTCAAGCATGAGATTGGCTTTAAAGAATAGAATGAGGAGCCGGCGCCGTGGCTCAATAGGCTAATCCTCCACCTTGCGGCGCCGGCACACCGGGTTCTAGTCCCGGTTGGGGCGCCGGATTCTGTCCCGGTTGCCCCTCTTCCAGGCCAGCTCTCTGCTATGGCCAGGGAGTGCAGTGGAGGATGGCCCAGGTGCTTGGGCCCTGCACCCCATGGGAGACCAGGAAAAGCACCTGGATCCTGGCTCCTGCCAAGATCAGCGCGGTGCGCCGGCTGCAGCGGCGGCCATTGGAGGGTGAACCAGCGGCAAAGGAAGACCTTTCTCTCTCTGTCTCTCTCTCTCACTGTCCACTCTGCCTGTCAAAAAAAAAAAAAAAAAAAAAAAAAAAAAAGAATAGAATGAGGGCTTGGTGCTGCACTGCAGATGGTTAAGCAGTGGCCTGCAGTACCAGCATTTCACATGGCCACTGGTTCGAGTTGCAGCTGCACCAACTCTGATCCAGCTCCCTGCCAGTGTGCTTGGGAAAGCAGCAGAAGATGGCCCAGGTCCCTGGGCCCTGCACCCACATAGGAGACCTGGAGGAGGTTTCTAGCTTCTGCCATTGGCCTGGCACAGCTCAGGTCATTGGAGCCATTTGGTATGTGAGCCAGAGAATGGAAGATATCCTCCTTCTCCCTCTCCCTCTCCTTCTCCCTCTCTCTCTCCCTCTCCCTTTCCCTCCCCTTCCCCCTCCCCCTCTCCCTCCCTGTGTGTGTGTATGTGTGTGTGTATGTGTCATTTTCTCTGTCTTTAACTCTACCTTTCAAATAACTAAATAAATATTTTTTTTTTTAAAAAAAGAACAGAATGAGACACAAGTGGCAGGATGATGATCCCAACTGAGACCTTAAAAAGGTTCCTTTACTTCTATTTGGCCTATTATCTCTTTCTGCTATCACATAGGAAAATTGTCCTTAGCCCCTGGATCTCAAGAGAAGAATGAGAGACATAGATCAAAGCTAACACAAATGACCCAGCGTAGAATAGCCAATGCTAAGTCAGTTGCCAGAGTTCTGTGTCAAATAAATGTTCATGGTTGTATGCCACTGAGGTGGATGTTTTAGGTAGAAGCAGTTCTAACTTGTTCAGTTATTAACATTTTTTTAAATGTATTTATTTGAAAAGCAGAGTGATTGGGTCAAGGGGTGGGTAAAGACAGAAGGATCTGCCATCTTCTGGTTCACTAAAATACCTGCAAGAGCTGGAACTGGGCCAAGCTAAAGTCAGGAGCTAAGAACTCCATCTGGCTCTCCTACACAGGTGACTTGGACCATCATGTGCTGCCTCCAAGGTGCATTGGTAGGAGATGAGATTGGAAGCAGAGGAGCTGGAACTCAATCCCAAGAAGTAAGTAATGAGATGCAGGTATCTGGTGGCTTAACCTTTTGTGCTGCAACACCTACCTCTTAGAAATTTTACTTCTAAAAATAACTCTCGGGTCTGGCACCTTGGCTCACTTGGTTAATCCTCCACCTGCAGCGCTGGCATCCCATATGGGCACCAGGTTCTAGTCCCGGTTGCTCCTCTTCCTGTCTAGCTCTCTGCTGTGGCCCAGGAGGGCAGTGGAGGATAGCCCAAGTGCTTGGGCCCTGCACCCGCATGGGAGCTCAGGAGAAGCACTTGGCTCCTGGCTTCGGATCGGCGCAGCACGCTGGCCGTAGCAGCCATTTGAGGGGTGAACCAATGGAAGGAAGACCTTTCTCTCCGTCTCTCTCTTTCACTGTCTAACTCTGCCTGTCAAAAACAAAACAAAAACAAAACAAAAATAAAAACAAAAAACTCTTATTTTTCTTTATATCAATGCTTCTAACATTACTTCCTAAGGTTTTCTTCCCACTATACCATTAGATAACAGGTATCCTGAGGAAATTCCAAAACTGTTCTGTTCAGTTCATATATTGAACAAAAACAGCAGCAACAACAATAGTGTAAGCCAGCCTAAAGATAGAAATATAGCCCCAGAGGCTGGCGCCACAGCTCACTAGGCTAATCCTCTGCCTGCGGCTCACATTCAGAAATCTAGCAACAATAGATGCTGGTGAGGATGTGGGGAAAAAGGGACACTAACCCACTGTTGGTGGGAATGCAAACTGGTCAAGCCACTATGGAAGTCAGTCTGGAGATTCCTCAGAAACCTGAATATAACCCTACCGTTCAACCCAGCCATACCATTCCTTGGAATTTACCCAAAGGAAATTAAATTGGCAAACAAAAAAGCTGTCTGCATATTAATGTTTATTGCAGCTCAATTCACAATAGCTAAGACGTGGAACCTATCCAAATGCCCATCAACAGTAGACTGGATAAAGAAATTATGGGACATGTACTCTATAGAATACTATACAGCAGTCAAAAACAAAGAAACCTGGTCATTTGCAACAAGATGGAAGAATCTGGAAAACATTATGCTGAGTGTAATAAGCCAGTCCCAAAGGGACAAACATCATATGTTCTCCCTGATTGGTGACAACTAACTGAGCACCAAAAAGGAAACCTGTTAAAGTGAAATGAACACATTGAGAAATGGTGACTTGATCAGCCCTTGCCCTGATTGTTGATGAACAACTTACTACGTTATCCCTCTTAGTATTTTGTTTGTTTGTTTGTTCTACTTAATACTTTTGGTTGAATTCTGTAATCAATACACAGTTATTCTTAAGTGTTGAAACTTAACTGAAAGGTGATCGCTGTTAAATATAAGAGTGGGAATAAGAGGGGGAGGAGATGTGCAATTCGGGACATGCTCAAGCTGACTTGCCCCAAATGGTAGAGTTAGAAACATACCAGGGGATTCCAATTCAATCCCATCAAGGTGGCTTGTACCAATGCCATCTCACTAGTCCAAGTGATCAATTTCTGTTCACAATTGATCATAATGGTAGGACTAAGAGTCAAAGGGATCACATAAACAAGACTAGTGTCTGCAAATGCTAACTGATAGAATAAAAAAGGGAGAGAACGATCCAACATGGGAAGCGAGATACACAGCAGACTCATAGAATGGCGGATGTCCTAAACAACACTCTGGCCTCAGAATCAGCCCTTAAGGCATTCGGATCCAGCTGAAAAGCCCATGAGAGTATTTCAGGCATGGAAAGCCAAGACACTCTGGGGAAAAAAAAAATGACCTAAATGAAAGATCTCCACAAGTGAGATCCCAGTGGAAAGAACAGGTCACCAAAGAAGGAGGCACCTTTCTCTGAAGGGAGAAAAGAACTTCCACTTTGACTACGACCTTGTCTACATATGATCAGAGTCAGTGAACTCAAAAGGCTTCCACAGCCTTGGCAACTCATGACAAGAGCCTAGGGTGATTACTGATGCCATAAACAAGAGTGTCAATTTGTTAAGTCAACAACAGGAGTCACTGTGCACTTACTCCTCATGTAGGATCTCTGTCCTTAATGTGCTGTACATTGTGATTTAATGCTATAACTAGTACTCAAACAGTATTTTTCACTCTGTGTTTCTATGTGGGTGCAAACTGTTGAAACCTTTACTTAATATATGCTAAACTGATCTTCTGTATATAAAGAGAATTGAAAATGAATCTTGATGAGAATGGAAGGGGAGAGGAGTGGGAAAGGGGAGGGTTGTGGGTGGGAGGGAAGTTATTGGCGGGGGGAAGCCATTGTAATCCATAAGCTGTACTTTGGAAATTTATATTCATTAAATAAAAGTTAAAAAAATTGTAAAAAAAAAAAGAAAATTAAAAAAAGTTTTTATACCAAGATAAATTTATGTTCTAATTCTAAAATAAAATAAAATAAAATGGTAAACTTCATGTATCATATATTTTAACAAAATAAAACATCTGCACAAATAAAAATGTTACAAACATTTCAGGCCAGCTCTTCTGAATCATCTAACTGAATACAGACATTGTTTTACTAAGTAAACTGCAAACAGATTCCTAAGGTGGGGAAGGTGACCAAGAAGGCAAGGTGTGTTTGTCATTGGTTATTTTGTTTTCAATCTTTTATCTTCCAGCTCTAGCTTCCACAAGTTGAAGTCTAAAATAAGGGGAGAGAGAGATAACAAATTTTATTTAGTGGAACAATTCACTTGACCGGCATAAGAAAGACTATGCTAGAACTGGTTTCTGTATGAGGTATGTTCTCCAAAGATCTTTGTCACTAGCTTAGTTCTGCTGCCACTGCAGTCCTGTAGCAAGATTGCTGATTCTGGAACACAACAAGTATACAGGAACAGGTGAGATGCTATAGTTCCTATAATTTAAGTTCTTCACTATATACAAGAGGGTATAAAGCCCTGGGCAATGAATTCACTCTCTTGGATGAGTTATTTTACATTTGATCTACACTAATAGTCCAATGGGGGCCAGCTTTTGAAGATTTCAATCAAGGATCTACAGATGGCTAAGACAAGTATTTTAAATATCCTTGCTTAAACCTTCTCTAGAGGATATATTAACCAGAGTAAGGTGAGTGAACATCATTTTTCATTTGTAAAAAAGAGTAAAATTTGGCTACCCCTGCATACACGTGGTGAAAGAGAATGAAGCTGACCACCCTCAAAGCCTAACACATTTAGCAAATTACACTTGTGGCACAAACTTCTCCATCTTGAACCTAATACAGTATTCTCTTACCCAATTCAATTAGAAAACTAGCGGCTCATGTCATCAGGATGTTCTTACACACTTTCATATCCCCACTTAACAAGTACCTAAGAGCCAGTCAGCAGGAATTTCCTGAGCTTAAAGAAAAAAGAAAACAATAAAGTTTAGGTCTTCTTGTTAATAAATATTTTCGTGAGTTGCAAAATCCATTCCAGACACATAGTATGTGCTAAGTCATTCCTGCTGGATAAACAAATTACATAAAAATCTAAAATACCTACTGTTTCTCATTTACAAAATAGGAAATAAGACCTGATGAGGAATTAAGAAATTTGGAAACTTATCCATAAAGGTGGAATCTAGTGCAGTGGGAAAACTGGACATGGATAGCTAGCCAAATAAATAAGTAGGTAGATAAATGAATAATTTCATTGTTGCTATGTCTGTTTATTATGGTTAAAGGGTTCATCCACCATTCTCTTTATATTCTTAACCTCTTCTTGGAGTTGGGAATAATGCACCCTCTTGTAGCATATTCCAGGGGACACCAAGTTAAGTGTCTCCCTTGAGCCCAATTACACTCTTCCAAATAGGAGCCCTGTTACTCTCATGAAGTCGTAGAGTCTCAGAGGAATAGCAGCTGCAGAAGCAGCTGTAACACTGAAGAGAACCTTAAGTAAATAGCCTAGAAGGCCAGTGAACAATGAATTATAATAAACCAACTATAATTAGTAATAAAAGCCTTAAAATAACTGTACTCATGAGATAGTGTTCGTCATATCCTTGCTGTGTTCTGGAAATAATAGAATCTTTTTTTTTTTCACCCAGTGTAACTACAATGGTAATTAAAAGCTTATTTAGGATCAAAGGCAACCTCAAGGTTATAAATGTAAGTAGCTAGCTCTGAAAGTGTAAAGAGCTCTGTCATATTCACATATTCACTTTAAAAAAACAGGAAGGGGCATTTGAAGCCTAATTTGAAAAAAAAAAAAAACTGAGCAAAATCAGCTGATAAGTGAAGCAAATAATAAATCAATACAAAATATTTTTTATGCTTAAAACATTTTAGGGAGGAGGATATATGATTCAGCCTGAAAAAGTGACTGATTATACTGTGTTTGTTTTTTTTTTATCTCAATAGTGAAAATTTTAACTGCTAATCTCCATGATACAAGAGGTGAAAGAAATTGGGAAGTGGTAGTGCGTAGTGTAAGCCAAACTAGCTGGATGATACTTTTCATAGTGCCCAAAAATAGCTGGAAACTTTCCAGGCCTTGCCAAATCTCACCTGTCACCTTGTGGTCAAATATTGACTTACCGCCAAATTTTTTTCACTTTTTATAATCATTGATTATGGTAGATTAAAAATATGTTTACTTGATGAAACCATCCTCTCTACACAGATAATCTACCAATCCACAGCAGAGAGAATATATCAAAATTGTTAAGGGCAATGTTAAAAACTATGTCTTACAGTAATTTTGGCACTTTGAGAATAGCATAATCTGATATGAACAGGAAGTCTCCAGAGAACACATAGCTTGATCTCAGGTCACTGGTACTGGAAATAGTTAGCAAGTCAAGGACAGACTTGTACTTATGAAATTTACAGTACTGCTGGGGAGACAGACATTAACCAACCAACACCATGGATATATGTACAATGACAAGAATGCCAAGGTGAATGCCAGAGGCCCTTGGAAACTGTAGGACAGAAAAATTAACTTAGTCTGGAGAGTTCAAAGTGGCAGTTAGAGGATAAATCCCTAAAGAGGAACTGGCCACGTGGAAGAGAGAGAGGGAAAAATGGTATATGGGGGTGAGAGAGCTGGGTGGGTTTCTGCCTGTGTTAAGAAATTTTAAGGCTAAAAGTGGAAATTGTAAATAGCCACAAGAAAGGCAGACTGAAAATCTGTTGTTCCATGAGGTAGAAGAAGCATGTAGGTGACATGACTATATAACCCAAGGCCATTAGCCGAGAGCTGCATCAGTAGACTCAAAAGGCACCCATATGGGATGCGGATACTGAAGGCTGCAGCTTTACCCACCATGCCACAGTGCTGGCATCCCCAGAATGTTTCTATACATAGCACTCCAGGAATTGACTAGGCAGGTAGCACATATTTGTTCATTCTGAAGCAGAGGAAAAAAAACAAGTCTTTATTAATCTGTATGTTCACAGAATCTAAGTTCTTTTCACATGTCACATCTTCAATAAACACTGAATACTCAAAGCACGAAGAAAATCACAGACTATGACAGTGATGACATAATAAGGCTGTAATTTATTCATTCATTTGTTAAAAATATTACTGAGTACCTACCAAAGGCCAAGTTTTTTTATTTTTTCCCCGGATTCCTAAGGCTAAAATCAAAGTCAACTCAGAAAAATATATAATTGCATGATATTTGCATGCTAACGGGATCAAAATCTATCATAGTAAATAATTAAATTGGTAAACAAAAATTATAGGTTGGGAGAGAAGTTATCACAGAGGCAATAAAAGCGCTGTGTCAAAGAGATACCTATTTCACCATGTTTATCACAGAACTGTTCACAATAGACAAGACATGGGATCAACCAAGGTGTCTACCATGAGATAAATTAATTAAGAAAATGCAGTATGTATACATGGCAGAGTACTATTCAGCAATAAACAAGAATAAAATCCTGTCATTTGTAACAAAAGGGATGGATAGATGTGGAGGACCTCATGATAAGTGCAGTAAGCCAGACACAGAAAGAAAAATATTGAATTTTCTCCCTCCATACATGGGAATTGAATAACAAAAACAAAACATCAATACAAGAACTCCATCTGAATAGATAATTTAGATTCATTGTATTCTACTATTCACAGATACTAGGGACAGCAGGAGTGAGAGAGATAGAGGAAATTTGTACTTAAAAATATAGGGGAAGATGGGTATAGTTCATTAATTGTAACCAGTATGTCATACTCGTAGGAGATGTGGATAAATGGGGAAGTTGGATATGGTTTATAAATTGTGACAAATTTAGTCATATAGTCATATAGGATATGAAAGTAGGGGAAGCTTGGTGTGTGGTATACAGGAATTCTGTGGATTATTTCACAATTTTGTTTTGTGTACTAAAACCTATTCTAAAATAAAAACTTAAAAGATTTTATGTTACTGTAAAAGTAAATAAATAAAGTCAATAAACTGAAGGATGACAGAACAACATACGTTAACCAATAAAGTCATCTCTCACGATGGGTTATCTGAAGTGAGATACTAGAGAAAGAAGAGGAAAAGTCCATTTTGGGAAGCGTAAGTGAAGAGCAGCCAAAGAAAGCCCAGGTTGAGAAAGGGTTCAAACCCCCTTTGTGTTGTGAGTGTAAGGAAAGGAGAGAGGCTCCTGCTGGCTGCACAGTGGTTTGCAAGCCCTGGCACGTCAGACAAGAGCAGAGTTGTGCAGTATCAGGCTGTCTAAATCCAGGTAAAGACTTCATGATTGCTTCTAACACCAAGAGGAAATAAATGAGTGAGAGTAGACTATCACTTTCCATTGCATGTTTTACAGAAAACCTGCTGAATGTTTGATCAAGACCTGGACTGCAGAAAGAGAGCACTACAGCCAGAAGGTAAATGTCTAGCATCAATGATCACATAGCTAGAAAATAAATATAAAGCACATCTAGCTCCATGGGAAAAGTAAAACGAACGAAAATAAGTACGTCAACATACTAAGGTGAAAATGAGGAGGTTGACAGAAAAAGATTATGGTATGATAGTGTTATCCAGCAGAAACAAAACAATAATGGATGAAAAAATAAATTAATGAGTAAATCAAATTGAAATTGATATATTAACAGAGGTGTTTGCATGAGGACTACAAGCATTCCCATGTAGACCAAAGATGCTCATCTTCAAATAGGAAATTCCTTTGATATGAACTATGATTTGTGACATGATTTACCTCTACTTCCCATTCCATCTCACAACTACTTTCATGCCATACAGGTATATGAGGGGAATTCAAAAAAATTCACAAAAAATGGAAATGCAACTACAAGATAATGTGAATTTCACATGGCCATTTTTGAAGCCACCTTCTACTGCTCTGAAAGCAATAATTTTCTATTATCTGGCATCAAACATTTTTGTGCCTCAGATTCATGTTTTGCCTGAACTCCAAAGGAAATTCTTCTAATGCTATTCTGATTGATGTCAAGAAACATACTGTTTTAATTCATTCCAGCTGTGAGAGTTTGTGATCATCTCTCTTCTCTACGACGGTGCACCTTCTGCTGATGACCAGCTGACAGTTAATCTGGATGATAAACTGTCACAGTCTGGCCTGTTCACTGGGTTCTCACCTTGACCTTTGGACCTCTTCCCTTTCCCAGCCAGAAGGTGTATTTTCTGGCTATTGACCTAAGCTTTTCTCATTAGCAGCACTAATGAGAACTCCAGTTAAGAGAAGGAAGACCTTGTCACAGCTCTCTTAGAACTTATGTGTTCCTAAGCCTTGTGTACAGCCCACCCCGCCCCCCCAAAAAAAAAAAGTACAATCAAAATATCTCCCTGGAATACATCTTACTGACCAAAAAGATTTCATAGCATTTGACTCCAATACATATCTATCTTTTTTACAGTATCCTTCATAGAGTTACAGAAAACATGGGAATAGCTAACATTTATTTATTGTATTTTAGATCCTGCTCCAGGTTTTTTGATTTCTAATGTCATCTTTATAACAAACTCTTCTGCCAAGATTTAATTTTAATCCCATTTTACAGGTTGATATCTGTAATTTGAAGATGTTAGATAGCTGTCAAAGATTACATAAATACAGTTGGGAAAATTTAACATGAGGATATACCTCAGACCTGTATTGTTCCAAAATGCTCAACCTAAGCTACTAGGTTGACTGTCTTCTAAGAAAGCAAAAGACTGGCTCCTCCATGCTATGAGCTGTACTTTATTCTTTGGTTTAAATATATTCACTTCATAACAAAATAAGAAAACAGGATACTTTAAGTGGAAAACCTTTCAAATGTGGATTGAAAATTAGTTACACCAGTTAATCTACACAAAAAGATCTCAAATATTCACAACATTTAGTTTTCTCCACAGATTATTTTGGGATTGACATAATATCAAACAGTATGCAGGGCATTCAAAATCTAAGATACTGATTCTTAAGACATGTCTAAAAATTCCAATCACACCTTAATGCATTCAACTGAATTTCAAGGTCATAAGTAACTTTTTGCACTCCTTGAGTGAATTATCTTTTTTTCTGCTTCTAAACAGGAGAAAGAAACATGTATTTCCAAACAAGATGTTGTAAAATTTGCAGAATATTGAAAATTCTGCTTCAAGGCTAGAAAACTCAGTTTCTTTAATAATTCAAACCTCTGTCTTCCTAGGTGGGCCTCACAATTGCAGTGAAAAGTTAGGAAGCACGATACTGCTTTCCCTAGGAAGCAAGCTCTTCTTAGCATACCAATCAGAACGTTTTCTCCTTTGTCTTCAATGGATCAATAATACTGAGGCTTGCAAAGTATGTAGCCAACAGAGGACCCCATTTCAGAATTCACTCATGAAATGTCTTCAAACACAGCAGCCCATATCAGCAACTCATCAATTTCTCAGGTCCTCTGACCATACCATATATATATATATATATATATATATATATATATATATATATATAATATCAATAGTTTTTTACTAAGTCTTTTACACTGCAACAATTTCCTTTGGCATTAAATTTTAGTAAGTAAAATGCTCTGTGAGAACCACCCAATTTTTTTGCAACTTCCTCTTTTTCCTGGCCATCCATTCCATTTCCCAAATCCCATAGACTTGTCATTTATAGAGTGGATGTATCATCTTTATCAAAAAATTTATTGTCTTACAGTCTTAAGGCATGAACAAGCAAAATCAAAATGAATGGAATGAACTGGAAAACCAAAAAAAAAAAAAAAAAGCATACAAAAGCTGTAAATTTGCAGAAAGCCTATATGCACACTAGCAACCCATTTTATATTCAAAATAAAATTCAAAAGAACAAAAAAACTCATGGAAATCTCAACAAAAAACTAAAATGTTTCATGTCAGAAGCTCAAATGTTAGAATTTTCAAGTGTTTCTTAAAAAGCAAAGCGAATAATAATTGCTGATAAATTCCTTTTAGCTGTAGGATTCTTGACCATTTTTAAAGTCCCATAACTTACATTCTCTCATTGCCTTTTAAAAAACTTTTTAACAAGTCTAATGTAATGTGTAATTTGCCTCAGTATTTTGTCATGCTTCTAATTTATTAAATAAAACTATAAATAAGTTTAGAGGTACAAACCAACCAACCAACCACTTACTACAGAGAGCAAAGCCACCTGTGAGGACAGCAAAGTCAGCTGAGTTTTGAAGAAGTAGGTAATTAACTATAGCTTGGAACTTCTCCAAAATCTCATTCACCAACTGCCTAACACATAGGCTGAGACATGCTGGGTGACAGGAAGAACTCCCAGGGTGAGAGCCAGCAGCTCTCAGACAGTCAACCTCATTAGAACACATCAGATCTCCCTGCTGTGGGACACCCTTTCTTCAGGGCGATAGATACAACAAAGGAAAAGTGTGCACTGTCATGTGTTCCTCTAACAGAAAAGACATGTCAGGGTGGTGGCTGAGATTGAAACTAAAAGAAAAAGATCACACTAGTAAAAAATGTGGACACATAAAGTTGATATTCGATGGAGCTGTAGATAGGAGATTTTATATCTAGGTCTATTTACAGCTATCGACACAATTTTTAACTAGTTACCTGGTATCATTAGTTCATTCAAACATTTGTACAACTTTTGTTAAACACCTACAGGTCATGGACTGGAGGTTTGAAAAGGAGAAAGAGAATAAGACACTGTCTTTTTCAGCAAGCAGTTTCTGGAACAGAAATGAAACCCATGAATTATTTTAAATGGTAACTTGAAAGTGTAATGAGAGACCTAGATAACTAACCTGGACTGGAAGGAGGAAGGAGCAGATGAGTTTTTTTTTGTTTGTTTGTTTTGTAAATATAAGCAAGAATGTTTAGGATCCTAACTAAAACAAGAAAAATACCAAATGAGGCTGCTGTTGATTTGCATATTCACTTAGAAATAAGCATTCACAGATGTTTTGATTGGGTGAACACAGGAGCAACAACCCTTTAACTGTAAAACACACACGCTGTCATTCTTGGGAATTACCTACAGAAGAGTTTCAACCGAGGGCTGCTCTCAGAACATCACACAGAGCCGTCTAGATGTCTTCGTTGAATCTAGAAGACGGGAAAAGCAGCGGTTAAAGTTATCAGCTTATAACACAAAAGCTAGTGCTGAGAATAAGTGATAGGAAATATCTGCAGCAGGAAGATCTGCCCACAGACCATAGAAAAGGCCAAGCACAGAGGTGGCTTAGTGGTTTATCTCAGAGGTGACAGGTTTCTGCATTTCAGCAGCCTCATGCTAGACTGGGTGAAGGAACAGCTTTATAGGAATACAACCAAGACCCTTATTCACTAGGAAATCTTGCATTTCTGTTTTGATCTAAACCCAGTTTGAAAATCCTAGATTAACCTGATACTACCAGTTTTTCTTCAGTCTCTGTTACTGCTTCCATGAGGATTTGATCAGATTCTGAAATGCAACAGCTGTCACTGTAACCACTGCCAACCATGATAAAGAAGGAAAGATAAAATGTTTCTAAAAAGCCTGAAAAGCACTTCTATTTCAAATAGTTTTGCTTTTCTCCCAAAGGTTATACAAGCTATTTGTCTCTCTGTTGAGCGACAATATTCATTTCATTCCATCCTTTAGAGACAGATAATCAGAAAGTCATTATTTGTCTTAGGTTTGCAATTAATTTAATTCGGTGAAAAGAAGTGCAATAGGTAACCATTATGAAGGCTATAAAGCAGGACACCTTATGAAATGTCAAGTGTCTCAGGACTATGCCTTTGTGTTGAGATCAATCTTCCATGAGAATCTTTGATAATTAGCATGACATGACAACAATACACTTGAGAATTTCCTTTAATGTCAACAGGTACATGTTAAAACAACAACAACAATAACAAGAAAATTATACCCGGGCTTGTTCGAAGCATAAGCACAAGAATGAAGGTGACAAGGCATTATACGAGAATATGAGAATATGCACAAGTATAGAGAAATTCAATGATTTTTATCAGGTTCCAGAATTGTTTTAGGATTTGCCTGTGAGTTCCAACAGGCAAATTAGATGAAAATTGTCAATTGTGCTAATTGGAAAAAACCTCCTTAGCAAAATCTGATGTTGGAACTCAAAAGTGTTTCTTACTCTACAGGCATTAGCTGCCGTAACTACTGTCACAAGATAAACATGATAGAAACATAAAGGCAGATGTTCTGATCTCTATTTCCAAGGTAAGCGTACTAAATGCTAATTTTTAATGAATTTCAGCTCTAGAGAAATTTTCTTCTTGGGCCCAGCTTTTCAAGAAAGGTTGGTAGATCCTAAGCATGGAACTTGGTTTTGATGGGCAGGAGAGTTCCCTTTGCCTCTGAAATAACCATAATTAAGCTCTTCAAGCTTCAATAAATGAAGCCATTTTTTTCTTCCTCAAAAACCAACAGATCTTTTGTAGACAGGACCTGATTGATATAATAGTTTCATCACAATTATCAAGCTCTGAGGACACATTCTACACTCCTGATGTACAATCTCCAGAGAAGTCCCAAATTCCTAACTATTGAGAAAATCACTGGTCATCAGAGTTTACCATAAGGCTCTGTAAAGACATAGTAACCCCATTAGAATGGCAGGTTTCATTTACCAGAAGGTATTAAAATCCAGTCAATGTGATTTCCATCAAGGAGCTTTTCAGTGAAATCATAAAAAATGAATGAAGGAAATCAAATGTAGTCATCTAGTTAAATATTCATTTTCTAATCTTTAGGGAGCTGTTTATTATACTTTGAACACCTGGCCTTTACTACACCATTGTCTGATTTTAAACTTGTTATCATGCCACAGCAAATTCCAAGAGGACTACTGAGTAAGCCAATCATTATAAAAACCCCAAACAGAATATCTTTCTTCTGAATCTAAGTATGCTCTAACCAGCCTTGGAAACTAGGGGAAAAAAACCTAGAGTCTTTCCTTTACCTGGGCCACAGTAAGACAAGTCAGACTCCCAATGTATAAAATTGAAGGGGACACTCAGAGGGGCTGACCCTGTATCTGAAGGAAGCCAAGAGAAAGGTTCTCCTTAAACTTTGCACCCTGTGTAGGCACCTCACTGGCTTTATCCTGCTCCTGATCCTACGTTCTCTGCCATCTGTAGTAATGGTATTTAATTTCAAAATTTTATTTATTAACAAACACAACAAAAACAAACAGAAAAAAAGTTTTCATGTGCTTCTTAGAACCATAAGGCTGCATGTTCTCCACAATTGCAACTGAAATAAGAATGTCCATTTTGATAAAAAAGTTTGTGGTAAAATGCAATCAAAAGATGAAGTACATCTTCCACCAACTGCATGAAGTGCTCTCAAATAGGTCAGACTATAAATGCAAAGTCTTCTGAGGCAGAGGGGGCAAGAAAGCAAGTGATGTGTGTTGAAGAGGAAGCCTTTTAGAATATTTCCTAAATCAAGCAAAGTCAGTGGGGAATAGCACAGGTAGTGCAGGGAGAGAAATGGAATGGGAGAAAAAAAATAACAAAAAACAAAGCAAGTCTAAGGCAAAGTTGTAATCAAGGAGGCACAAGCCTTAGGAAAATAAAACAACCAAGATGATTAGATGTGAGACAGAAATTAGTGTGCCAGGAACTTTGAGCAAGCATCGTCTCATTATTATGACCATAGCCCTAGGAAATAGATATTGATACTATTTCACCAAAAAGGAAATTATGATGATAAAATAAACCAATATATTTCATAGGGATGTAAACATGTAATTATCAGAATAATATAATTATCAGAATATATAATTATAATAACATAATGCTTTAATTTAATTAACTGTTATCAGAACAACATATACACATACCTTGACTTGTATATAAATATAGTACAATGATATTATGGCATATTAAATTAAACATATAAATCAGCTAGTAATAAATCAAGTTGAGGAAGCTCAGGAAATGCAGCTATTATAAGAGGAAATTATAAACTTACTTGTTGAGTTCTGTTTTAATATCAATGAAAATTTATAAAACTTGGGTCATCTTAACTTATTTGGCTTATTTTATTTTTCTGAGCACCATTTCACCAGTGTGGAGAGGAGAAGCAAAATAGGATTCAATAAGCCTCATCACCAATGCCCCCAAATGGCATGGCCAAATCTGGGTTTTTGGAAGTCCCAGTGAATTCATTAATGCTTAGAAGCATGGACAAAGGGTAAGGATCAGGGGACTTGAGGCCCGTAGAACTGCAGGACAATACTAATGAACTGATCAGATTCCAAGATCGTGAGCAGCTGCCAGTCTGTGAGAGCTCAGGAACTTACTCCTGCCCTGGGCACACTGGATTCAGAGGAAGAGATCAAAGGAGAGAGAGGAGTGTAGGATGCTGACACTTGCCTGAGCAACATGGCCTTCTTTGTTAGCACCCACAAATTTCTGCAGAGTTTGTGAGTGAACAAAGAGCAACAAAGTTGCACAGTCACTAGGAGTGGTAATACAACACAGATAGCTTGTCCTGCTTACCTGTACAATTAAACACTGTTTAAAACGCTTTCTTTTAATTGTATTCCCTCCAGTTTTGCTAAACAAATGAACAAAGGAAAAATGGTGATTTATCTACTCAAAGGAAAACATACAGTCGCAAGGTCGATGTTTTAGTGTTAGAGGGTGGGAACAGTAAGAAATTAATATACAGGAAAAAAAGAAAAAATATGACCTTGTTTGGAAGAGGAAACATTATTTCTGAGTAGTTCCAGCGTGCCCTCTCCTTCCAGGAAATGCAAGGAGAAAACCCGTCAGGGAAGCAGGATGTCAAGGGAACCTTGCTGATTAAAAATTATCTCTCTATTTTTCATTAACAATCTATTCAGAAAACAAATAACACAATTCAAGCCAAAATATCAGAAGAAATTTAAAATTTCCCCCTTCCCGGCCTGTAGGTATTATTGTATTTGAAAACTCAAAATTTGCAGTCCAGATTAAATATCCCAGCCGTCTCTCAATGGGGTACAGAGATTCACCTAGGAAGGCAGTAGATTCAGAATTGTACTCCCAACTCCTTCAGAGTTTTCCTTTCTACTATGTTTTCCATAACTCAGTATGCATATGGGAAAGGCTTCTTATGGGGCAATGGCACAGATGACCCAGGCCCACACCAGCCACAGCAGAGAAGGCAGGAGCCTGGGAATCTGAAGACAATAAGAAGACATGCAGCCTGCAGTCTCCTGGCTGTAGAGGCCGGGGTGGAAGCTGGATAGCGTGCACAGGTGTACAGCTAGCAGGATGTCCATGAGCTGCCACCGCTGAGCTCTGAGACACTGACAGTCTTGCTTAGAGAGGAGTAGGAGTGGACAGCTTCAGGATGTCTTTTGAAGAACTCGTCAGTTTCACCTTAGAAATCACTGCAGCCTTAGGCCATCCGCAATCATCTTAACTACAATGAAGCCAACACCTAAGCCAACTCTATTACACTACCCTGGTTCTATTCTCTGAATAGCTTCTTCGCAATTCTGAAAATATCCTGTTTATTTGTTCAATACGTGTTACTCTCAGTAGAATGTAAACTCCCACAAAAGAAAATTCTGGGTTGTCTACCCTGACGTCTCTTGTGCCATCGAACAATGCAGGGCACCATTAAAGGAATAAGTGAAACAGAGAATCTGGAAATAGTTACAAAATATTTTTCCATATTTCAGTAGAAAATGTACAAGTAAGTGTTAGTAAATACATAGTTAATGAATTATGGAAAAGCTTTAAAAATGTATACACATATTTTCAATAACAATATAATGAAAACATATGTGGCTACCATCATTTTCAACACAGTATTGCTGTGTTTGATGCTGTCGTCTGCAAAGGCAGGCCAGGCTCATATGAGGGACATAAATCCCCATCTGCAGGTCCTGAGTCTTGCATTTTCTCATTTTTTTCTTGATTGACCAGATTTACAACAGGGAAAAGTAGTACCCAACAGTGCAATATATGGGCTGCAGTTATGGTTGCAAACCTTTTTGATTATATGCCCATCTATAAATAATTTTGTAATATATATTCATTCTATAAATATTTATTTATTTATGAATTTTATGATTTTGCTACTTTACAACATATTTTATACATTTAAAACCTTTATGAGGGTGAAACACACAAAATATACTTTTAGAAAAAGATGGAAATAAAATATTTCATTTGACTCATATAATTTGTTAACTATAAAAACCAATTTTGTTATCATTAAAGATATCTCCATTGGTACTACCGCTACTATATATATATATATTTTTTTAAGATTTGTGTGGTTTATTTGAAAGAGGGAGAAAGAGAGAAAGGTCTTCTGTCTGCTTGTTTACCACCCAAATGGTCACAACCAGGAGTCAGGAACATCATCCGGGTCTCCCACATGGGTTGTAGGGTCCCAGGGACTTGGGCCATTCTCTGCTGCTTTTCCCATGACATTAGCTGGGAGCTGGATCGGTACTAGAGCGGCCGGAACACAAACCCAAGACCATATGGGGGCTGGCATTGTGGCTCACTTGCTTAATCCTCCGCCTGTGGTGCTGGCATCCCATGTGGGTGCTGGTTCTAGTCCCGGTTGATCCTCTTCCAGTCCAGCTCTCTGCTGTGGCCCGGGAAAGTGGTGGAGGATGGCCCAAGTGCTTGGGCTCCTGCACCCACGTGGGAGACCTGGAGGAAGCACCTGGCTCCTGGCTTTGTACCAGCGCAATTCCAGCCGTAGCAGCCATTTAGGGGGTGAACCAATGGAAGGAAGACCTTTCTTTCTCTGTCTCTCTGTCTTACCATCTATAACTCTACCTGTCCAAAAAAAAAAAAAAAAAAAAGACCATGTGGGATGCCGGTGTGTCACAGGCAGTGGTTTAACCTGCTATTTCACAATGCTGCCCTCAGGAAACTATTTTTAATTTTGATAACTTAAAATTCCTAGTGATCAGCATTGGGAGCTGGGTTTTTGTGCCTGTTAGGGGCATGTCTGTACTTAGAGAAAAACGGGAAAAGTCCAAATGAAGACTTTCATTAGCTTATTTCCCCCCTCTTTGACAAGTAGCTGTCTCATTTCTTTTTGGCAGCAGTGGCCAGAATTGTCATGAACGATCATACATCTTCCAGGACAGCATCACGAACAAGACTGCATCCTGCTGAGTTTAGGAAATTCCGAGATGCTTTTAAGTGTAGGTGTGGTTGCATCTTAGATTGACAGCTTTAGAGAAGACTGGTTAGAGCCCTTTGGTTAGTGCCTCATTTGGCTAGGATAAGAGAGTATGTTTCTCCTATTTTTCCATCAGTAAATTCTAGCATGTCCAAATCTGATTGCTTACAGAATAAAACTATAAAAAAATAATAAAAAACCTTGTTTTTATTTGTCCAGAATCAAGCTGGCTAAGGTAGCCTTTTTACATAGGAATATATTTCAATGGACATGGAATGTAAAACCTGATACTGAGTACTTACAAAGCTGATGTTCACTCACGACCAAATCTTTCAGTTAGAAGGTTAGAGAAACAATATGTAAAGGTAATGGGATATTGTTAGGATCGTGTTTGTTTCTGAATAACAATTTAGAAGTTCTCATAGCAAACAGACAACATAAGGTCATCAGAAACTATATGAGAGAATTTCTATGAAGTATTAGAATCCATGAACTAAAACTGGAGAATTCTGAAGCCATGCAGGTCAGCCAAACATAAGCTAACCCAAATCAAGAGCAACACATTCTGGTTGTTTTATATCTCAAGAGTTATTTCCTAATGAATAAGCAGTTACCTTAAATCTATATCTTAAAACATCAGTACAAAATAATGAACTTGACATTGAACTGAATGTTCCACTGTTTGGCACATTGTGGTAGCCCATTCTCTGATATTTGAAATAAAGTGTTGTTAGTCCCACCTTACACAGAAGTTTAGTCCCACTGCAAAAAATCAGGAGCATTTCAAAATGCAATGCCATCTGTCATGGTGTATGTTATAATAATTGTTCTTTTTGGAGAAAAATATTGAATTGAATTATAACTTGATTATATTAATTCAGGTTTCTTTTCATATTTTGTGGAATTTGTAGATTTTGATATAAAATCACTGGAACATGTCTGTTTTAACAGAAACATCTAGGCAGATACTACAAAAGGCTAAAAAACGGTTTATTCTATAGAATTATAAATGAGTCTTATAAGATGTTTTATAAAATGATAATATGAATAGCCAAAATATTGTCCTTTGTTTCACTAGCAATTAACTTTTTATTGTTTTTACTTAAGAATTCCTTATAATTTTTTTGTTGCTTTTTGTCCTGCTTTCAAGAAGATAAATACATTAATAAGGAGAGAGTTTGCAGGGATAATATTTGCTTGGGTAGCATCCAGGTTTTATTATAAGTTTTATAAATCTTGAAAACCCATCATTCAGGAAGTGCTAGCATTGTTGTCACTTATGCAGAATTTGTAAAAACTCACAGTAGAGTTTCGCTGTATTTTGCACTGGGCTAAACGTCTTCAAGGAACTTCCCTGGGAAAGAAGACTTTCTGCTTTACTATTATCTATAAGTTGGAGACAAATCCACATTTGTGTTAGTTTCATATACTCAGTTATCAAATGGTCATAGTCTGAAGTGTGCATTTATTCGTTATTAACAAACTGCATTCCGTTTTTAAACTATTAAGTACTGAAAGTCAGGATGAAAACTGAAGGAAAAATGCCGGTGTGAAATTTGTCTATGGTGAGTCTTAAAAAGCTCCATGTTTTTAGATGATTTTCCTCCATTATCTAGAGAAACAGTGGTGATAGAACATCTCAAATCCAGGTGTAAACAGAAAGGAATTTTTATCTCATTTAATAGAGCCTTTAGTACTAAGGATTTTTGTGTTGTGTTTTTTTCTTTCCCATATTTAAGTAATAAAGAAAAACCTTCCTCAAATTATTCCATCCTTGATATGTCATTTCTGTACCAGCAAAATGAAACTATAAAAATGAAATTCTTAAATTTAGGTTGAATTAATGAATTTTTAAAACAAAACCAAAAAATACCACACAGCTGTATAGTGAATTACCTTTGCCAACACACACATGAGACTAAGGTGTTGTTTCATAAGAACACTAGTGTGGGGCCAGTGCTGTGGCATAGTGGAAAAGCTGCCGCCTGCAGTGCCAGCATCCCATACAGGCATGGGTTCGAGTCCTGGCTGCTCCACTTTCGATCCAGCTTTCTGCTATGGTCTGGGAAAACAGTAGAAGATGGCCCAAGTCTTGGACTGCTGTAACCAGGTGGGAGACTTGGGAGAAGCTCCTGGCTCCTGGCTTAGGATCAGCCCAGCTCCAGCTGTTGCAGCCATCTGGACAGTGAACCAGCGGCTGAAAGACCTCTCTCTCTGTCTCTGCCTCACCTTCTGTCTTTGTGTAACTCTGACTTTCAAGTAAATAAACAAATCATAAAAAAAAACTGGTGTTTTTATAAACTTCACAAGATAGCTACATACTTTCATTTTCAGGTTTGATTTTTTTAAAGCTATTTATTGTAATAAGTCTTCTACATTGTAAAATTCAATGATCATGTTTGAAAAAGAAAATTATGTTTTTATAACACAAGTAAAATACAACATTTTCACCCCTTGTATATAAGATTTTAATTTTAATTTTAGATTTTATGACTGTCATCACTATTAAAATGATACTTTACAAATACACACATAATATGTGTAATAAATGCATATACCAAATATAATGCATATCCAAATAAAAGACTCAAAACTGTAGATCATTCTCCAATTATAAAAACATTTTGGTTTAACTCACTACTTACGTGAAATGTTTTGCTGTTATACTTGCAAATTCATAAGACAGAGTGCATTCTAAAAACTTCCACAAATGAGTATAAATGCACCACAGCATCATATTCAGAAGATTTTTTTTTTTTTTGACAGGCAGAGTGGACAGTGAGAGAGAGACAGAAAGAAAGGTCTTCCTTTGCCATTGGTTCACCCTCCAATGGCGGCTGCGGCTGGTGCGCTGTGGCCAGCGTACTGCACTGATCCGAAGCCAGGAGCCAGGTGCTTCTCCTGGTCTCCCATGTGTGTGCAGGGCCCAAGCACTTGGGCCATCCTCCACTGCACTCCCGGGCCACAGCAGAGAGCTGGCCTGGAAGAGGGGCAACCTGGACAGACTCCGGCGCCCCGACCAGGACTAGAACCCGGTGTGCCGGCACCGCAAGGCAGAGGATTAGCCTATTGAGCCATGGCGCCGGCCCAGAAGATTTTTAATACAGGTTCTGTGATTCTCCACCTAAGTGTATGTGTGTGTATGTATGTGTGTGTATAATATATCCATAGGACCATCAGTACATATTTTACACCAGGAAACAAAAAAAGTACATAGGAAAACAAAGAAAAGGAGTAGTGAATGTTGCCATGGCTTGATGATTTGGCTCAGGAACTCAAGCAAGCATTTAAACCAAAACATTTAAGCTAATGGTGTTAACAGGGTGGAAACTCAATTGTGCTGAGTGGTGTTTAGGAGGTGGGCTTAGAAAGAAGTGTGTAGGTATAGGCGACACACCCTCTAAAGGTAATTCTCTTCCTGCTATAGACTCTGGCTGGTACCCAGCCTCTCTTTCTGCTGCCTGTCTTGTCATGGCATCAGTCCTTCCTTTACACATGATTCTGCTGCTGCCATTTGCAACCTGCATCAATGGCCAGACCAGTGAGTCTTCCTGACATTGGGTTGCAAACCTCCAGAAACACGAGACAAAGTAAACTTCTTCCCTTCATGAGCAGCTTGTTTCAGGTATTTTGTTATAGTTCTTAAAAGCTGGCTAAAATAAACATGAAATAGAGAAGTGAGGAGAATAAAAGAAAACAAAAAAAATCAGTAGAAGAAAGACAGAAGGAAAAGGAAGAAGAGGGGAAGGGAAGGAGAGAGAAAGAAGATAAGGGGGTAGATAAAGAGGTAAAAGGGGAAAGGATTGCACAGTGTGGCGAGAACTAACACAATTTCTTAAAATAAATCTTTAAATAATTCCTTTATTTTCACTAAGAATTTTCCCATACAAGAAAATTTCAAAAGGTGTATATGAGGCTCTCTGTTTTTACTCTTAGATAGACTTTTACTAAAAGACAATCCAGGATATATATTATGCAAAACTTTCCCAAGATAACTGCATAAGCAGCAATTTAATTGTTCAATTTTGAACGCATTTTAGCCCAGAATGGGTAACAAAGTTTCAGCCATCCCTCCTCATTAGAGTGCCTACTGTCCTCTCCCTAGTGAGTGGGAAAAGTCATTTTTTCCTTTTTCTCTTAGGCTAACTTTTTAAAAATTTTTATTGATATAGATAGATCAAACTTTATATATTTCATAGATAGAATTCTACAGGCAAAGAGAGAATGGAGAGACATAGTTCAAGTCCTTAAAGAAAAAAACCTCTCAGCCCAGAAAAGCATACCCAGCAAAGTTCTCATTTATAAGTGAAGGTGAAATAAAGACCTTCCAAAACCAACAAAAATTGAAAGAATTTGTCATCACCCAGCCAGCCTTACACATGACACTTAAGGATGTACCACACACAGAAACAGAAGAAAGATAACCAGTATCATGAAAGAATGTGAAGGCAGAACACTTCCTAACCATAGTGAAAAGGAGATACAAATCAAACAAAAAAAGGTCATTTCTTACAAGCAAATGCATGGGCTCAGTGTGGTGGTGAAGTAGGTTAAGCCTCTGCCTGCAGTGCTGGCATCCTACATGGGTGCCAGTTCTGAGTCCCGGCTGCTGCACTTCTGATCCAGTTCCCTCCTAATGCGTTGGGAAAGCAGTAAAAGATGACCCAAGTGCTTGGGCCCCTGCACTCATCTGGGAGACCAAAAAGGAGCTCCTGGCTCCTGGCTCCTGGCTTCTAGCTCCTGGCTTCGAATCTTCCGAGCTCTGGTCATTGATGCTATTAGGGATTGAACCAGCAGATGGAATGAATCTCTCTCTCTCTCTCTCTCTCTCTCTCTCTCTCTCTCTCTCTCTCATTTTTCCCTCTCTGTCTGTAACTCTGCCTCTCAAATGAATAAATAAATCTTAAGAAAAAGTAAATACACATAATGGATTTCCTTATGTAGTTTCTTGAGCTGGTTTTTGTAAATTAATATATGTTTAAGAAAAAAACACAATAAGCACCCATGTTATTATTGTAGACCAGACATAAATTGTACAGCCAAATTTTAAAGATGTACCTTTTTAGAGGGCTAATGTCACCAATTGCTGTTTTACAAAAAGCACTGTTGACAATAAAGAGTTTATTCATATTTTAATGGTATTATTTTTGCAATATATTTATCAAAGAAGATTTTTGGGGTCTTTCTGGAGGGGTGAGTGTTTGGGGGTTTTATTTGCCAATGTTTTAGGATACTGCCAAAAAGAACTATTTGTAAAATACGATTTCCCTCATTTTTTCCCAATGAGATTATGTAAGGAGAGGAAACTAAATAACATAAACAATATTTAACACCTTTAGCATCTGTTAGAAAGCAAAAATGAAGACAAATGTTCTCCTAGATAGCTCATTCAATGTTTATCTTGATGACAAGAAAACAAGCAACCGAGCAACCACTGAACTGAATTACAATAAAATATACGTTTTTCAGAAAGAGGAGCACAAAATCAGTTTTCATTTGGCATGCTAAGTATGCTATATTTGAACAGAATGTTACATATTCATTTCATTCATCATTTAAAGGCAGATAATCAGGAAGTCATTACGTGGCCTGCATTGGGCAGCTATTCGATTAGAGCATAATTGAGCACTCTGTAATTCAGCCAAAGCTGACAGGTTGCGAATGCATAATACCCACCTAAGGTATTCTGAGTGTGGGGGAGAGTGTGGAGTAACTGGTGTTTTCTGGTCAATAACGGAGATAAAAATATAAATCTGCTTATTGATATGCCTTTCTTCTTTTATTTTTAAAGCAGTTCGGTTAATTTTATGAACTAGTTATGTATAAATATTAAACACTTGGGCAAGAAATCATTCCCTAGGGCATCAGACATTTTGGATCAGGCTAACATTCTTCCATAGTGCTGTGGGATTTCGACTGATTCTTGACCTACGAGTGAAACCCCAACTTCATCTAGGAGTTTATGAAGTAGAGAGCTAGGGTGAGGAGTCAGAGTACATTGCTGAGTCATTAAGCAGAGCAAAAGTTGGGTAACAAACAGATTTCTTATCATGGTTGTGGTTGGTGGAGACAGGGCATCTTAACATCAGTGTCAGGCTAGGCACTGCCAGCACATTTATCTCTGTTGACCATTACAAGTATGTGGCAGCCATGGCTTTCTTCCAGATCACTCATTCTTCCCTGCTTATGACGATCCTCTCCTGCCTTTAGCCTGCATATCCAAATTCAAGGTGAAGTTGCAATCAGAAGGGATATCTATTAATCAAAATTATAGAAATTATAGTCTTGTGCCTCTATCCTTGCACAACATTCTCCCGTCTCTGTGTCTTCACATAGCTGTTTTTTCTTTACAGACAATAATGATACTGGAATACAGATATGCCTCACTTCAATACGACCTCATATCAACTAATCACGTCTACAAGAATCCTATTCCAAATAAGATCACATTTTCAGGTCCTGAAACTGAGGACTTCAATTTATCTTCAAGAGGTATAGAATTCAACCCATACAACACTGTTTAGAGTTGTTAACACATGGTAATAATAAAAGCAGACTGACTGGCCAGCGCCACGGCTCACTAGGTTAATCCTCCACCTTGTGGCGCCGGCACACAGGGTTCTAGTCCCGGTCGGGGTGCCGGATTCTGTCCCGGTTGCCCCTCTTCCAGGCCAGCTCTCTGCTGTGGCCAGGGAGTGCAGTGGAGGACGGCCCAAGTGCTTGGGCCCTGCACCCCATGGGAGACCAGGAGAAGTACCTGGCTCCTGCCATCGGATCAGTGTGGTGCGCCGGTCGCAGTGCGCCGGCCGTGGTGGCCATTGGAGGGTGAACCAACGGCAAAGGAAGACCTTTCTCTCTGTCTCTCTCTCTCAATGTCCACTCTGCCTGTCAAAAAAATAATAATAAATAAAAAAAAAGCAAACTGTTAGTTCATTTTACTACTGTTTGAAAGTTCTTTACTGAAAATGTACTGTATTGCCTGCACCAGGGAAAAATCATACCCATGACCCACTCATGAAACTCAGGAACAGGATTTGGTCAAAAGACATATTAAGATACAGGACACCACCAGCAATGAGAGGCACTGGGTGAAATGATTATTACTTGATTCTTAGTGGACAAATGCCCCAATGAAACCACTGCAGGGAACCTGGTATGTCTTACCTACCTCAATACTTAAGGGTTATATGGACTGGGGATACAGTTTCACATGAAAAAGGGAAAGGTTGTGAAACAGGGATGGTAGCTGCAGAATGATGGGTCAAGGAGAGATGCTGGCATAGAACAGTCTGTGCATACTCAGTCTGTCACTGTGACTTGTTCTGTTGGCCAGATGTCATCCATGCATGTCATGGATCTGCATGGGTGCTCTGAAGAACTGTCCAAGAGGCACATAGAGTGGCAAGTGATGCTCAATCAATAGAAACTGCAGGAAGCACATATTCCCAGGGGTTAAAGAATAAGTGATAAAACACAGAGCAGCAGGCAGTAACTTGTAACGAAGTATATTCTAGTAGACATTTGGGTCACTTGTTTTCCAGAATAGATGAAGATTATCGATGGTCTAGTCTATCTTTGAATACAAATTGTATGAATAATGTTTGTGTCGCATAGTGTGCTTACTTTTTCATAAGCAATAGCAATAAATCGTTTTCCTGCTGCTTCAGGTCCCTACAATCCTTAGTTTTCTCACCAGGGCCAGGAGAGTTCAGACCTGAAACTCCACGAGCACCAGGGTAACAGTCTTTACTCCAAGTTTCCTGTCATATCCTTACAGTTGAAAAAGGCTATGTTTTAAAAAGAGAATTATGGCCTTGCTGTGGCAAACTCTTACAAAGCTGAAATTACATGATGAATCAGTGGTCAGATTCCACTCAAACCGCTGTGAGCTTTGGCTGGCCTCCAGGCCTCTGCTCTGCACCCCCTAGTTCTCTCCATGGTGTATTTGCAAAGATTGTGTCCAAACCTTAGGTCTACAGTGAGGCAGAAGGGTTCAAACCTCCATTTTGCCAATTATTGGCTAGGTGACTTGGACAATTTACTTATATTTAGCCAAGTTACTTATCAGTTTCCTTGTCAGTAAAATGAGGATAATAATTATACCCATTAAAAGGAATTGTAAAAATTAATTGAGCTAATAATCGTAACTGGCACATGATCAAGTTATTGTTCCATGTCAAAAAACAACAACACACCATACACAGAGTAGATTTCCAGCATCAAGAGATCTAGAAGTGAGAGGCCAGTGGGCAAGAGAGTCCTCAAAATAGTTCATAAAACATTTTTAAATTTCAACTGGAACCCAGAAAGAGGAATCCACTTCGCCATTTATCAGGAAAATAAAAATTTTCTTATATGTGATTTGTCTCCTTTCTCATCTTTTCCATTACCATAATCGAAGGCTTTTCCACCCACAACAGACTCATCCTAGGGAAAGGGAGAGAGATTTAACTTCAATCAAATGCAGCAATTCTGCTATTATAAAAGGATGGCCATTTTAATTTCTGAGTGAAGACTGTGCCTTGCAATTTTAAATGACCACAGGGATTTTATGGCTAGCAGAAAATCATGGTTTCTACCTAAGTTTTCTTAAGGGACAGGCCAATAAACCCACTGGGTAGATTTCAAGCTGCCATATGATTTCATCCTAGGATCCTGTTTGTTCACTGATGTGATTGCAGTCACATCCGTAAATGCATTCTACTTCACCTTTCCTACAGGCTGCCATCACTGAGTAGAAGAGACTGTGGACAGGAGTTGGGGGAACTCCTTCTCATAGATACTTCTGTAAAGTGAAGTTAGTTGTTGGTAACTGAGACAGCCAGGACAGACAGACTAGTAAGACGCAAAGGGTCCACTTCAAGGTCTGCTGATGTTCCTCCTACTTGTATCAGTACTAACTAAACCTTGCTAGAGAAGAGTACTTATTAAAGACGTGGTCAGAGTTAGGGTATCCAGCTGAATATGCAGCCTAGAGAGTAGAAAACTATTAAAAATTAGCTGAGAGTCTTCATCAATTTGTTTTCTAACTACCATTCTCCATTAATGTTTTCTCTATAAAATTTCTTATTTTTTGTTTATATCACTTTATGATGGACACTTATCAATGTAAAACTCTTCTTGCTTATAGTTTCAGACTATTTATTATAATAAGGAATACATAAGCACATTATTTTAATTCTCCTATTTGTTATGCATAATTTCTGTAACATACCATTTTTATCAATATAAGAATTCCCTAAATTTAAATGTTGTGATAAAATGCTAAGATAACAATACCTGGAGGAAGCTAAAATGCTCTCTGCTCAATTCTCTGTATGGTAAATCAACATTCCAAAGACCATAAGAAACTTATACAGGCAGGTGTCATAGAGCAGCAGGATAAGGCCCAACTTGGGTCACCAATATCCTATATCACAGTGCCTGGGTTAGAGTCTCACCCTCACTTCTGCTCCAGCTACTAGCTCATGCACCTGGGATGGAGCAAATGAAGATCCAAGTACTTGAGTGTTTCACTAACATCATCGGAGACTTGGATGGAGATCCTGGGTCTGGATTCCTCCTGGTCCAGCTCCAGTTGTTGTAGGCATTTGAGGATTTTAGGAATCAACCAGCAGATAGAAGACATTTCTCTCTCTCTCTTTCTCTCTCTCTCGCTCTCTCTCACACACAAATAAAAATAAATAAATTTTTTGAAAAAGAAAATTATAGCTCTGAGTATCTTTTGTGGAAAGTGGATACCATGGGTTGAATTTGTCCTTTTTAAATAACACACTGAAGTTCTCATCCACAGTACTTGGAAAAAGTTATCTCATTTAGAACCAGGATCTTTACATACAAAATCAAATTAAAACTAGATCAGGAGATTAGTCTAATCCAATACAGTTTTTGACGGGGGGAATGTGACCACAGAAACAGAAATTTGGACATTCTATCAAGAGGGAGAATATCATGGGAAGATGCAGAGGGAGAAAATATCAATATGATTAAAGTGATGCATCTACAAGAAAAGAAATGGCAAGAACTGTCAGCACAAACAAGAAAGGAGAAGAGGCAAGGATGGATTCTCCCTTAAAGCCATCAAAGAGAGCATATTCCTGACAAGAAGTTGATTTCAGACTTCTGGCCCCCGAAACTATAAGAAATGTCTGTTACTTTAAAGCACCCAGGCTTTGCGACTTTGCTGCGGTAGTCCTAGCATACTAATACAGCCGGTTATTGATGTTATGGAAGAGCTTGAATTGAAGATGGACTTCAGAGGAAACATAATTATTTTAGAAAAATAATCTAGTTCCTATCTATTTGGGGAAAGAATGCTTTCCTTTACTGGGACCAGGGAAGCACATGTATACAGTAAACTATCTTAAGATTCTGTACACCACATGGGTTTCACTCTGCATAGTATAATATCAGGATTGCAAGAGGTCAGAGTGAATAAAGTAGGGTTGGGTGGAAAAGCAAGCATTAAATGGTAGTAACATAGTACATTCTCATAATGACATTACCAAACACCACCTTTGATCCATTCCAAGATGGCTGAACAGGGAACTAGGCTAGGGATAAACACAGACATGCACACAAAAAAAGTGTCAGAAGTGCATTCTCAGGGGGAGAATTAGAGAGAAAACCACAGTGGAAATTCTATGGAAGGAAGAGGAATGCCGTGGACCTGCGTGGAAGGTGTGGATACGCAGCATGAACACAGACACAACACACTAAGCAGCCAAGGGCCGGAGTGGGCTGCAGCTTGGAAATGGAGGTGAAACCAAACTGAGGCAACCCATGGTAATCTAGCTGGAGGGGGAGCATCTGTGAGTCCGGCCTGGAACCCCAAGGGCTAGTGGGTACCAGTGGACCCAGCGGAAGTCAAAGGGGCATATTTCTCTCACCCCATCCTCCTGACAACAGCTCCGGGCACCTGGCTGAGAGAAGGCAGGCACCATTTGGGGCTTGGGTGGCAGCTACAGAAGCCCTTGTGTATGCACACAGCAACTGGCTAGGACAGGATGTCATCTGCTTGGCAGTACTGTCGGCAGCGGTGGGGAGAGGGCAACATTCGTGACTCTTGTGTTCTCTGTGATGCAGAGATTCCAGCAGAGGGAAAAACCCATGGTCCTTACTAACTTAGAGCCTGGCTAGAATATTGACAGAGGGCTGGACACTCACATAGGACTGCACACTCACATAGGACTGCAAGGTGCCCCCAGCATCCCAACATACCAAAGGCTCTGGGGCTCAAGCCACCGAGGGAGAGTACCCATGGGCAGCTGGCTCAGGGAACACCTGCCTCTCTGTGGAACAGACAGGCTGGTGTGGCAGAGTGGACCCTCTGCACTCAGTGACTGTGGGAAACTTGTGTGCTGAGACTGTAGGGACTCAGTGGCTGCATTAGAGAGTGCAGGGTGTAGCTGGGTCTCTGGGCAATCACTGTGTGTGGCTACAGATGCTAGAAACTCCCTGGTTCCCTTGGGTAGGTCCTTGCAGCAGTATTATCTGAGCTCAGAGTGAGGACTACATAGATCATTTTTGAGGTTTATATAGAGTTATACATGAGTGTTAAACCCACAGGGAGCTAAAACCCAGGCATTGATCACCTTGGAGGAGAAGACGTGAGGGTGAGATCACACCAAAAAAGATGACGACTCCCCCATTCTGTTAGCAAGAGATTTACCATGCCCAACTTGGGTATCACCTTGGATACTTGCCCCATCCTGGAGATTGACCAGAGTTTCCTGGCTATACCCAGCACATACCTTTTGGTATTCACTGAACATGCAGAAATTCCACTACGTCACAGATGCATAGTTCAAAGTCCTCAGAGATAAAAATCAACAAGTATCTCCACAAATGCCTAGAATAAGTGCGGAAATTCAAGAAACAAGAATAAGAAAGACATCTTGACTACTCAAAAGGAATAAAACATTTCAATATTAGAATGGGAAGATGAAGAGATTGATGAAATGCTAGAAATGTAATGCAAAAGATTAGTCATAGGATTGCTCAAAAGCAATCAGAAGCAAAATCTATTAACTAAAAAAACTATACATGACATGAATGAAAAAATTTCCGCGAAACTGATATTTTAAATAGAATGAAATGTTAGGGGGCTGGCACTGTATTGTAGCAGGTAAAGCTGCCACCTGCAGTGCTGGCATCCCACATGGGCACCGGTTTGAGTCCTGGCTGCTCCATTTCCCATCCAGCTCTCTGCTTGGCCTGGGAAATCAGTGGAGGATGGCCCAAGTGCTTGGGCCCCTGCACCTGAGTGGGAGACCTGGAGGAGGCTCCTGGTTCCTGGCTTTGGATTGGTGCAGCTCCAGTCATTGCAGTCAATTGGGGAGTAAACCAGAAGGTGGAAGACCTCTCTCTCTCTCTTTCCTTTCCTTCTCTCTCTGTGTAACTCTGACTTTCAAATAAATAAATAAAATGTTAGAAATGAATAGTGTAATAGATTAAATAAAAAATTCCATTTCAAGTCTTAACATTAGACTTGGTGGGACAGAAGAAAAAATATATGAGCTAGAAGATAAATTTTTGGAAATTTCTTAGTCTGAGAAGAAGAAGGAGGAGGAGGAGGAGGGAGGGGTGGGGGCAGAGGAGGAGGAGGAGAGAAGGAGAAGGAGAAGAAGAAATTAGAAAAATTAAAACTATGTGGGAGATTTATGGGATACTAGCAAATGACCCAACAAATGAGTCTTAGTAGTTCCTGAAGGTGTGAAAGAATGGAATAGAAGGCCTGTTTAGTGAAACAATTACAGAAAGTTTCCCCAATTTGGTGAAAGGAAGGGATGTCCAAGTACAGGAAGTGCATAGAACTCCTAATAGACATGACCAGAAAATATCTTTACCACAACACATTGTAGTCAAACTCTCCACAGTAAAACATAGAGAAAAGATTCTAAAATGTGCACAAGAGAAGTACCAGATTACTTTCAAGGAATCTCCAATTAGACTCACAGTGAACTTCTCATCAGAATCATTTCAGGATGGGAGAGAATGGAAAGACACAGTCCAAGTCTTAATAGGAAAAAAAAAAGTGTCAACCCAGAATACTGTACCCTGCAAATTTCTCATTTGTGAATAATGGCGAAATAAAGACCTTCTATAACAACAAGAAATTGAAATAATTTGTCATCACTCATTCTGCTTTCCAAAAGATGCTTAAGGCTGTGCTACACACAGAAACATATTCATCATTACAAATGTGAAGGCAGAAAATCTCCTAGTAAAATCATAAATAAATCCAAAGTAAATAATAGGAATATTTATGGAAAAATGGCAAGGCCAAGTCACTACTTATTAATAGTAACCATGAATGTAAATGGCCTACATTCCCCATTTAAAGGATACAGACTTGTTGAATGGATTAAAAAAAAGATTCATCTATTTGCTGCCTACAAGAAACATAGCTCAGGACCAGCGCTGTGGCTTAGCAGGTAAAGCCACCACCTGCAGTGCCAGCATCCCACAGGGGCTCCAGTTTGAGTCCTAGTTGTTCCACTTATGATCCAGCTCCCTGCTTATGTGCCTTGGAGGCAGGTAAAGATGGCTCAAGTCCTTGGGCACCTGCACCAAAGTGGGAGACTGGGAAGGAGCTCCAGGTTCTAGGTTTTGGATCAGCTAGCTCCAGCTGTTGCAGCCATTTGGGAAGTGAATCTCAGATGGAAGATCTCTCTCTCTTTCTCTTTTTCTCTCTCTGCCACCACCTCTACCTCTCTGTCTCTCTGTAACTCTGCCTTTCAAATAAATAAATAAATCTTTTTTAAAAAAAAAGAAAAGAAACACTGCTCATCAATAAAGATACAAACAGACTGAAAGTGAAAGAATGGAAAAAGATATTCCATGCTAACAGAAACAAAAAAAAGCTGATATAGTCATCCTAATATCAGACAAAATAGACTTTAATACAAAAACTGTTAAAAGAGATGAAGAAGGGCCTATATAACACTAACGAGATCAATTCAGCAGGAATATGTGAGTACAATAAATGAATAGCACCCAATGCCAATGTGCCTTGCTATTTTAAAATAAATGTTAATAAATCTAAAGGAAGATATAGACTCCAATATAATAATAATGGTGGACTTCAACACCCCCACTTTTATCAATGGGCAGATCAAGTAGATAGAAAAATCAACAAACACATAACAGAGCTAATTGACACTACGGACCAAATGGACCTGACACCTATAGAACTTTTCATCCCACAGTCGCAGAATACACATTCTTCTCATTAGTGCATGAAACTTATTCTGGAACAGACCATATGGTAGGCCATGAAGTAAGTCTCAGTAAATTCAAAATAATCAAAATCATACGATGCACCTTCTCTGACCACAATGGAAGGAAGCTGAAAATCAACAAATCAGGAGTCACCAGATCATATGCAAACACATGGAGACTAAAAACCATGTTCCTGGATGACAATATATCATATCAAAACTATGGGATACAGCAAAACCTTGTTAAGAGGGAAGTTGATAGAAATATGTACCTATATGAAGAAACTGGAAAGATATCAAATAAATGAACTATCAGTGCTTCTCAAGGACCTTGAAAAACAACAACGAACCAAACCCAAAATTAAAAGGAAGAAATAAATAATTAAAATTAGAGAAGAAATCAACAAAAATTGAAACCAACAATACAATACAAATGATCAGTGACATGAAGAGCTGGTTGTTTGAGAAAGTAAACAAAATTGATATACCATTGGCCCCCCAAAAAAAGAGGGAGAATCCCCAAATCAATTAAATTAGAGATGAAAAAGGAACTATAAAAAGAGATATAGAAATAAAACAAATCATCAGGAATTACTACAAAGAGCTGTATGCCAATAAATTGAGAAACTTAACAATAAGTGGATAGATTTCTGACACATGCAATCTAACAAAATTGAGTCATGAAGACATAAAAACCTAAACAGACCAAAAACCAAGATGGAGATTGAATCAGTAATAATGACCCTTCCAACAAAGCAAAGCCCAGGAAAAGAATTCTACCACAAATTCTACCACAAATTTAAAGAAGAACAAATTCCAATTCTTTTCAAGATATTCAAAACAATCAAAAGGTAGGGAATCCTCCAAAATTCCTTCTATGAAGCCTGCATCACCTTATTCCTAAAACTTAAAATGATATGACAAACAGAACTGTATCCCCAATGAATATGGATGCAAAAATCCTCAACATAATATTATCTAATTGAATCCAACAACACATCGGAAAAATCATTCACCTGAACCAAGTGGGATTTATCCCTGATATGCAAGAATTGTTCAACCTTCACAAATCCATAACTGTGATACTTCACATTAACAAACTGAAGAATGAAAAATGATAATCTCAATTGATGCAGAGAAAATATTTGTTAAAATATAACATCTTTTCATGCCAAAAACCTTAAGCAAATTGAGTTTAGATGGAATATTCATCAACACAATCAAGGTAATTTATGACAAACCCACAATTAGAATCTTACTGAATGGGGAAAAATTTGATGCATTCCCCCTAAGATCTGGAACCAGACGAGGATGCCCAGTATCACCATTGCTATTCAATGTAGTCATGAAAGTTTTAGCGAGAGCCATTGGGCACAAAAAAGAAATCAAAGGGATATAAATTGGAAAGTAGAGACTCAAATTATCCCTATTTGCTGATAACATGATTCTATACATAGGGGATCTAACAGACTCCACTGAGAGACTATTGGAACTCACAGAAGAGTTAGGTAAAGTGGCAGGATACAAAATTGTCACAAAAAATTAATATCCTTTGTATGTACAGACAATGCCATAGCTGAATAAGAACTTTAAGATCAATCCCATTCAAAATAGCTACAATAAGTATTAAATATTTTGGAATAAATTTAATCTTGGATATCAGAGATCTCTATGATGAGAATCATAAAACATTAAGGAAAGAAACAGAAGAAGACATTAAAAATGAAAAATTATTCCATGTTCATGGATTGGAAGAATCAATATCATCAAAATGTCCATAATACCAAAAGCAGCATACAGATTCAGATTCAATGCTATCCCAATCAAAATATCGACAATATTCTCCTTAGACCTAGAGAAAATGATCCTAATATTTATATGGAAACACAAGATACTCCCAATAGCTAAAGCAATAATATACAATAAAAACAAAGCCATTAGCATCACAATATCAGATTTCAAGACATACTAAAGAACAGTTATAATCAAAACAGTCTGTAACTAGCAAAAAAAATAGGCATGTAGATCAATGGAACAGAATAGAAATGCCAGAAATCAATCCATGCATCTACAACCAACTTGTTTTTGACAAAGGAGTTAAAATCAATCAGGACAGTCTCTTCAACAAATGGTGCTGGGAAAACTGGACCTCCACATACAGAAGTATGAAACAAGATCTCTACCATATACCTTACACAAAAATCCACTCAAAATGAAAGACCTACATCTATGCCTTGATACCATTAAATTACTAGGAACATTGGGGAAACTCTGCAAGACACTGGCCTAGCCAAAGACTTCTTGGAAACATCCCCATAAGCACAGGTAATCAAAGCTGAAATTGACAAATAGAATGATAACAAATTGAGAAGCTTCTGCACTGCAAAATAAACACTCAGCAAAGTGAACAAACAACAGAATGAGAGAATATATTTGCAAACTACATAACTGACCGAGGGTTAACACCCAGAATGTATAAAGAGCTCTACGAATTCAACAACAAAATAAACAATCCAGTTAAGAAATGGGCAGAAGACTTAAACAGGCATTTTTCAAGAGAGGAAATTCAAATGGCCAAGCAGACACATGAAAAAATGCTCAGGATCACTAACTATCTGGGAAATGCAAATCAAAACCACAATGAGGTTTCACCTCACTCGAGTTAGAATGGCTGTCATACAGAAATCAACAAACAACCAATTTTGCTAAGGATGTGAGGAAAAAGTAACCCTAATCTACTTTTGATTGGATTGTAAACGGGTCCAGCCACTGTGGAAGACAGTAGGGAGATGCCTCAGAAATCTGACTATAGATCTACCATATGAGCCAGTCATCCCACTCCTGGGAATTTACCCAAACCAAAAAAAAAAAAAAATCAGCATCTGAAACAGTGATCTGTACTCTGATGCTTATGGAGTTTCATTCACAATGGTTAAGATATGGAATCAAACCAGATGTCCACTAACTGAGATTAGATAAAGAAATTATGGGATATATACCCTACAGAGTACTACTCAGCCATAAAAAATATTGTGTTTTGCAACAAAATGGATGCAAGTAGAAATCATTATATTTAGTGAAATAAGTTCGTCCCAAAAAGACAGATATCATATGATTTCTATGGTCTGTGGTAACTACTAGAGTACCTAAAATGTAACAAATTGGAGTAAAAAGGACATTCAATGACTGTTTACAGCCCTTGTCTCTTCTGTTGAGAAAGAGTGTTTTTTCTTCAAACTATTTGTTGAACTCTTTTCCTTAGTGTAAGGTTAATCTTATGATCATTATGTAAAATGAAAGATGATCCCTGTAAAGATTGAGACTGGGAATGGGAGAGGGAGGAGGAAGTGTTGGAGCACAGGTGGGAGGGAGGGTAGTATGATTACATTCACAAATCTGTATATGTGAAATACATTAAACTTGTATAACTTAAATAACATTTTTAAAAATATCACCTATTTTGCATTTAATTATTACTATTCCTTTTAGTAAATTTGTTATCTCAGATTTACTATAGAATTTTAGGTTTAGAGATCATGCCTTACAACTCTGAGGATTTCCTGGAAAAAAGAAAAATGTTGTACTACAAAGTAGCCATTTAATGAATTAACAATGAATTAAGAGTATCAGACCAGATTATACTAGGATAAAAACATAAAAAGTTTGTGGAAAAATGGAATTAAAATACAAGCTAATTTATTCCATAAATTTTGACATCCATGTATACCTTTTCTATAAAATGCATTTTCCATGAAGTTTTAAAATCTGTCATATTTTGGGTCCTTATACACTTATATATTGTACAGGCTATATATTCTGTGTTTCAAAAGACCAATTTGATGCTATGATATTTTTGGATCTACTATGTTTTAGTTAGTTTTTTTTTAAATTTATTTGACAGGTAGAATTACAGACAGTGAGAGAGAGAGGTCTTCCTTCTGCTGGTTCACTCCCCAAATGGTTGCTGTGGCCGGCGCTGGGCCAATCTGAAGCCATGAGCCAGGTGCCAGGTGCTTCTTCCTTGTCTCCCATGTGGGTGCAGGGGCCCAAGCACTTGGGCCATCCTCACTGCCCTCCCAGCCACAGCAGAGAGCTGGACTGGAAGAGGAGCAACTGGGACTAGAAACCGGTGCCATATGGGATGTGGTGCTGCAGGTGGAGGATTAACCAAGTGAGCCATGGTGAGGGCCCCTTAATTAGTTTTGATTAACAGTACAAAAAGCTAAAGGAAAATAGGATACATTTCTTTCTTTCCTCCTTGTTTTTTCCTTTGTCAACAGGCAGATATTTACATTCACTACTCTAACTGCTTCACATATCACTAGCAGGATTCGGCCCCAAGCATTTTATTCATTTGCAGCCATAATAAATGACTCAGGGGACTGAAATGGTGAAAGAGTCTGTCATTTGAAGATTTGTAGTGATTGGCTACAATAGGAAAATGAATTCCACAAAGCCAAGTAGAGTATGTATAATGAATTCATTGCTTCAGTTACCACAAAAACGAAATACCAAAAGGTTTACTTCCCATACATAAAACAAAAATTACTGGTAATATCATGTGGAAAACAAAAATTTTGAGAAAACTGAACCCAGTAACAGCTACAAAAATAAAACAGTACAGGCTGTTCTGGCATGTTAGAGAGCGAGTCTTTACGACTTGTAAATTTTCTTGTAATTCTAGAGATTTTTACCGTTTCTTGGATTCACATGTACCCTTTGGTACAATTCTTTCTGTCCCTGGGGCTGGAGGCCTGAAACTCTGTTTTCAAATCCCCTTGAAGACTAGTTTCCTGTTAAGCACCTGACAAAGGGAGTTACCAGTTGGAGATCAAAGGCTGAGGGCGAGAGGGCTCTTTTTTTCCTGCATAGTTTAGCACCTCTGACAGCAATAGCAGAAGCAGTGGGCAAAAGAGTGTGACCTCAGGCAGCAACAGAGGTGGTCAGTTCAGGAACACTGTGCAGTATAGGGTCTCTTAGGAGCAATGGTGCTGCAGCTCCCAAAACATCATCAACAGCACCTCCTGCCTATCTGCAGCAACTTCAGGCTTGCGGGCTGCAGCCAGGCATGGAAGAGGAGCTCCCGCAATTTGAAGTTATAAAAATATACCCCACCCCGTGCCTCCAGTCCTTCCTTCTTCTATCTGCTACTTTTCCAGTTTCTAAAATCTCCACTTTTTTGTGTTGAGCCTCTCTCTTTTTGAAATATTTAAAATGGTTTCTGTCTTTCTCAGTGGATACTAACTGATGCAGCATCATACCAAAAATGTCCCCAGAAACAAATAAGGAACTGGTGACAGAATCTGATTGAGCCTAAGTGCAGTTGGGATCCTATTGCCAGCAGGAAATAGGAAACTGGTACATGCTATGCAGTGACAAAGCACTAACTGAACTTATTTCCTGTCTCTGCCCAAGATGATGTGTCCATTAATGACTAAGCTTGAGAATGCCTAAATGCTTTGTGATAGACATCCTTAGAGGGACTGAAGAGTGGTTAGGTGGCTTTGGACAATACTGAAGAGCTTAGAGGGGAAACATAATAATCTCTGGACTTTACAACCTTAGCTCCAAAAATGGACAAAGAGCTATGGTGATGATCCCAAAAGAATCTCTTAGGAAATCATACAATTTTGTCATGCTAAGTCATATCTCAAGTTTGAGGCCAATAACTGTAGACTTATAATGTAAGGTTGCTTCACCACTTCACAATCTCTCTGTGAGAACATCTGAGCATTTATTAACAAGAAGTAGAACTCTAAACATCAGAATGAAGATCTGTGAGGAGACAGACATAAGTTAATCAGAAGGGTTTGAAATTCCAAATTCACAGGACGTTCCTTTTCCAGAGGAAATAGCCCAAGTTTCCCAAGGAAGAGGAAATTAACTTTGCCCTGCTTTAAGAACCTACAACGAGCTCTATGGAGGCAGTTATTTTGTAATAAAATGATGATTTTCTGGGGCTGGCACTGTGGCGCACTAGGTTAAACCTCCACCTGCGGCATGGCATCCCATATGGGTGCAGGTTCTAGTCCCGGTTGCTCCTCTTCCACTCCAGTTCTCTGCTGTAGTAGAAGACGGCCCAAGTGCTTCAGCCCCTGCACCCGCATGGGAGACCAAGAAGAAGCACCTGGCTCCTGGCTTCGGATTGACACAGCTCTGGTCATTGTGGCCATTTGGGGAATGAACCAACAGAAGGAAGACCTTTCTCTCTGTCTGTCTGTCTCTCTCTCTCACTGTCTGTAATTCTATCTGTTAAATAAATAATTAAAATCTTTAAAAAAAGAAAATGATGATTTTCCAGACAAACCCTCATCCCAGCTCATCACATTCATGTCCCAAACTAGAGTGAGATCCCTGCAAGATGGGATTGTGAGAGCAAGGTGTCCTAGGAGGAGATAGCTTATATGCTGAAGAAACATTAGGGCTAAGAAAATTTATTTTGGCAGAATTCTGTGTAATAACACACACACATACACACACACATCTCTGTGTATATGAAAGTATTCTAATAGTGGCATAAACAAGTAAATCTGGAATTAGTTATATAATTAGCAAGGCCAAAGAAAATAAACCCAACAAGGGACTCAAGGTGTTAGATCAACCTGCTAGCAGTGCCTCCAACAGGTTGCTTCCTTGGTTGAATAGATGGAAACAATGGCAGTTAAAAGCAACGCTAATTCAACAGTGGGGGACATTTAACAACTTCATGATGGCAGAACTTCCTTGGACTATTTGTTAAGGAGGAATCCAAAGATGCAACAGATGGAGATGCCGCACTGTATTTAACACGTGCTGTCTTGTTCCTCAAGAGGGCCACACAAAGGGTCGTGCCCAGCCCACGGAGGAGATCACTATTGGAAGTTACATTGCTGAGAGGTGTTCTCTGACTTCCACGGGGATTATGAAAGTGCAAGGGTCACGTGACAGGCAGGGAGCTCCACTCGTAAAAATATGTTTAAAACCAAAGAAACTGGAATTCACAGACATCTTCCTTTGTAAGTTATGAAGAAAGGTTCAAGGTATAGTGAGAGTAGAAAGCGGATCATCCCAGTAGTAAGGGTCGAGGAAAGACTACACATCTAGATATCTGCACATCCACACAGACATCTGCATATCTGTGTATCTGTGTACACAACTGTTTATGTTTGCTTCATATATTTTCACTCAATGGATTTCAATGGGCTAAGAGAATATATCCAAATTTTGTATGAGGCAGCAACATTAATTTCTTAGTGGATATAATTTTTCATCTGGAGCTTATTCATTTTCAGTGAAGTATTAAAAAATTAAGAGAGTAAACTACACTACTAACATTTTTGTAGTAAAGAAACAGTGTATTTTTAATGTATTTGCAACATATGCAAGATTTTGATCGAATATTATTACTTAGACATTCTTGCAATTCCAGTTTAAAATGTAAAAGTGAAGAATTCAGATGCATTAAGTTGGTTTACCGTGCAGTGTTGTAACATAGAACAGAATTCTTAAATAATTATATTTATAAGTTGTGTCACTAAAATTACAAGCATTACTTAACTTCTTGTGAAGAAACATCTGACAATTGAAGTAATTTAAAAGAAATCCAACATATCCAATTTATATAGGCAATTTAAAAATATGAAGCTGTTGAAGTAACTAAATTTGTAAATGGAATCAAACTGTAATTAAAGGGTTCCTTAAAGGTGATTACTGGAATTTGTTACACTTATAATAAAGTAAAATCTTTTATGTGCTGAATTGAAAAGCTTAGGGAAGTACTAAACTTATGAAACTGTTATTATTACATTGAATATTAATTGAAATAAAGAACTGAAAAAATTATTTTGTAGACCAAATCTACAGAAGAGATAAAAAATGGGAAATTTTTGAACTAAATAGTAAACATCAGCATTTTCCACACAGCAAGTTTCTAAAATAGAAACCAACATCCAAACATGCAAAGACATTGGGTGGCCAGCACTGTGGCACAGCAGGTTAAACTAAGGTCTGCAATGATGACATCCTACATGGGTGCTGGTTTGAGTCCCGGCTGCTCCACCTCTAATCCAGCTCTCTGCTAATGTGCCTGGGAAAGCAGCAGAAGATGCTCCAAATCCCTGGACCCCTGCACCCACATAAGAAGCTTGGATGAAGCTCTTGGCTCCTGGCTTCTGCCTAGCAAAGCCCTGGCCATTGCAGCCATTTGCCATTTGGGGATTAAATCAGAGGATGGAATCTCTCTCTCTCTCTCTCTCTCTCTCTCTCTCTCTCTCTCTTTCTCTCTTCCTCTCTGTCTGTAACTCTGCCTTTCAAATAAATAAAATAAATCTTAAAAATACAATAAATAAAAGCCTGGCTTTTCTGAAATCACAGCAAAATGATAGATGGTCAATTAACATATAGCCTGGAATTTTCAAGATTGATTTGGTTCATAAGCCATTTTCCGCTTTATATAGAATTCCCCCACGTAAAAGCAATTCTACTTAAAGAGAATGTAGAACATTAGCTCATAAAATTTCAGCCTTGAAAAGACTCTCAGACCATACCGGTTCCAACCCCTTCATTTTACAACAAGGAAATGTACCCTCAGAGATGTAAAATACCTGTGGGCACAGGGACAGATCATGAAAGAGCTGAAAAGGGAGCCAAAGCTCTCGGGTGCACGTGTCAGTTGCCATCTCCAGTGCATGGTGCTTAACCCATCCAATCTTTCAACGTTTGACCCCAGAGCCGGGTCACCATCTTCACCTCCAATTGAGAGACAGGAATGAGGAAATTAAGGCCACATTATGCAGTGATATCATCATTATGAGAACCAGCCCAGCTGAGGTGCCAAGCTCTCTTTTTCCACAAGGCCCTGTTGCTTTCATTTTTCAACCTGGCACCTTCTGTTGCCACTAAGTATTCACTTGGAGTTCTTTTAAAAGGAAAGTTTCACACGCTTCCTATGGCCTCTACTCTCTCATAGAAGGAGTGACATTTGAGAATTCTGACAGTAAGACATCTCTGACTTCAATCACAGAGTGCGAAAATGAATATTTTCCACATGCAACTTTGAAGGTTGGTGCTCTTTTAACATAGCCTTTCAGTTTTACTTGAGATTGACTGCAGGGGAATTGGACGGCAGTTCAAGCAGCACAACAGAGGGTGTTTGATAATCAGTGCCCAGTGTAAGAGGAAGGAGGACGAGGCCTCTGTTGTGCTAAGGCAAGCCAAAGCCCACGGCTTGGGAAGAGAGAAATGATCCACAGAAATGTAGGGTTGTCATAGGAGATTCCGTAGCAAATTGTGCTCAAATTCAGCTCTCTAGCTAGTATTGATGTGGCTTGCATAGTTTTTCATTCTTGGTACAATACTTGGCTGGTATCTCCTTCTATAATATATGTGCCTACATATGAATATATGCACATTAGAATATATAGTATACATGGTTATAGAGTTTAATTTCTATGAACTACAAAAAGTATAAAGAAAATGCACATTACTCAGAAGATACACATGATGTCCATGATACCCAGGGAGTCTCTAGCTGACTGTCCCCAGGAATAGGTACTCACTTACTCAGAGAGCAAGCACATGCCATTCTAACTACCAAATTAGTAGGCCTTTATCTGTATGCACCAAAATAAACATATTTTCATTTCATATTCCCATGTATAGTTTTTTCTTAATACATCTTTTCCATAAACAGTTTGAAGGCTCCCTCTATCTACACCTTAACAAAAACAGGACAGCATACAACTAGAGAAATCTATTCTTCATACCTGTTAAAAAATTTTAATATAACTTTAAAAGGCAAGTATGAAATGAAGAAAATACAGATGGGGTGGTTGACTACCTTTTCCACTCTTGATTTACATGGGAAAGAATAAATCCTTACTTGATACTTGCTTAACCATGTTTCAGAGCACTCAATTGAAATTTCTTTACAAAAACTAGGATGGCTAAGTACTGAAGACATTAACCACTTTGATGTTAGACAATTTTGTTTGTTTGTTACTATGTGAAATACTCCATAACACAATCATTTTTGTGTTTAATATCCAGCGGTCTTTCATGTCCATCCACACAATTTCTTTTTCTAGTGTTCTTTATTCCCTCCTGCATATCTGGGATCCATTTGCTATCATCTCATTTCAATCTGAAGAACTTAACATTTCTTAAAGTACAAGTTTCTTGAGGTAAATTCTTCATTTTTCATCTGTCTAAAACACTTCCTTTTATTTTTCTTTAAAAAAATTATGTGACAGAGAGAGAGAGAGAAAGAAAGAGAGAGAGAGAGAGAGAGAAACATGCCCATCTGCTAGCCCATTCTCATTCCCCAGATGCCTGCAATGACTCCATATCAGGACTGCAACACAAGAACTAGGAGTGCAATCCAAGTCCCCCATGTGGATGGCAGGGTTCCAACTACTTCAGCCACTGCTGCTGCCATACAGGGTCTACATGAATATGAAGCTGGATTCAGAAGCAGGAGTCAGGAGAGCCCCCTCAACTTTATTTTTAAAGGATAATTTTGCTGAATATAGGATTGTAACCTGATAATTTTTCCATTTCAGCCCATTAATGTTACTGTTTCACTGCCTCCTTAGCTGATGAGGAGTTAGCCATCCTCTGTTACCCTCCTAAGAATCCCCCTTTATGAAAAGCATCTTTCACCCATCAAACTCCACCTGATGGATACTTTTAAGGTGATCTCTCTGGCTTTTTTTTTTAACAGTTCAACCATCAGGTGCCTGGGTGTTTTTATCTGGCTTGGGTATTCTCTGTACTTGGATCTTTATGTTGATGTCTTTCATCAGTTGCAGACAATTCTCTCCCTTAATTGCATCAACCATTTCTTTTGCTTACTTCCTATAGCCACATCTAAGATTCCAATTACATGTACATTATACCATTTGATTTGTGTCTGCTGAAGTATGAATTCTCTTCCACAAAAACACGTATGTTGGAGTCCTAACCCCTAGCACCCCACAATGTGACTGTATTTGAAAACCTTGTCTTTAAAGAGATAAATTAAATTAAAATGGCATTATTAGGTTGGGCCCTAACCCAATATGGTTGATGTCCTGCTAATTAAAGGAAATATGGTTGGAGATATGTTCGGGGGGAAGACCTTGTAAAAACTCTGGGGCAAGATGGCCAATTACAAGCCAAAAAGAGGCCACACAAGAAACCAATCCACTGACATCTAAATCTCACACATGGAACTTCTGGGATTTTGAGATTGTTTTTGTAAACTAAGCCATCTACTTTATGGTACTTTTTAAAGTAGCCCTAACAAATGAGTTTATGAGTTCAATGTCTGTACATGTTTCCCATTTAGATAATTTATATTGATCTGCCTAATGGTTCACTGAATTTTCTTTTTTCTTTTTTTTTTCAGCTCTTCAACTCATCTGTATTTGTTACAGCTTTTTAAAACAAAATGACTTGAGCACTACATTTCCATCCGCATATCTCGGTGACTTACTTTTTAACAGCTTTACAACACACCTAGCTTAAATTATAATTTTGTTCCCCGTAACAATGCTTTTCTTTGGAAAACAAGCCATGTGTGTGGGGAGCAATCCGGACTAGACTAAGTTACTCGAATTAGGACTTATTCTATGCATCTGCTCTCCCACAATATGGCGCTGGGAGAGAAGTAAACAGCTTCCGCACAGCTGCCTCCAGTTCAACTAATAAACTGTAGGACTTGCTCCTGATTGGAGGAGAGCAGCGTACTCGGCGTGTGGGCAGCCGAGTTAGGATTGGCGGAGGAGGACTATAAAGGAGGAGAGAGACGGCATGCACCGGGAACATCTATGGGGAACATCTAAGGGAACCCGTGCAGCCCCCGAGAAAGCCGGCCGGCGGTGTGCCGCTCCCCTGCGGAAGTGGGGAATGCGGCCAGGGGGAACTGCCCTTCCACGGAGGTGGAAGGGATAGTAGCCAACCTGGGAAGAACCAGCAGCAAACCCGGGGAGGGCCGAGCAGACGAAAGAACAGCGCAGGGTCCTGTGTTGCTCCCCCATGAAGACGGGGAGCGACCTAGTGGTGCCGTGACTCGGATAGGAAACCTAGCTCGGATAGGAAACTTAGGACGGATATGAAACTTAGGAGGGAAGAAACGGGAAGAACTAGGGAAAATATCGGAGAGAGAAACTAGCAAACAGCCTAGGGAAAAGCCGGACGAAAAAGGAGCCGGAAGAAGCTATTGAAAGCCTAGGCATAGACTCGAAACAGCCTAGGGAAAAGCCGGACGAAAAAGGAGCCGGAAGAAGCTATTGAAAGCCTAGGCATAGACTCGGATACGGACTACGGGGGGAAGCTGGGAGAAATCTCTAAGGTCAAAAGCGAAAGTGAAAGCTAGAACAAACAGACTCGGACGCGGACTGTGGGGAGAGGCCAGGAGAAATGAGGGAGGAATATTGTTGGAGGAAAGCTGGGGGAAATATACCGGGTAGAGAAAAATGTTAGGGAAAATGAAGCCGCGAGTGTAGGCCAAGGCGGACACGAAAGCCACTTTGGGGTTCTCAAGTTAGCCCGGGAATAGGGGGCGAAAAGTTGAAACCAGAAGCTGAGACGTAAGCCAGATTGGGATCCGTCTGATTAGCCCGGGGAGCAAAGGACGGGAAGCCAAATCGTGGGGCGGAGACTTACGCTGGGTTAAATTCGCCAGGCTAGCCTGGGGAACTTAGATTGAATGATAGTGGCGGACACGTAAGCTACGCTGTGTTACTCGCGGAAGCCGCCGCGTGCAGAGAGAGCACGGGGCGTGAATAGATAGGGAACGGGGCTGGCGTAGGCCGTGGTTCAGACGCGAAAGGGTTAAGCGTGGAGACCGCGGAGCGCGCGAAGCCGAGCCGCGCAAAGCCGGGAAGCTGCGCAGATGAGAGAGGCGCGCGGGCTGAAGCAGCGCAGAGCCGGGAACCCGCCGGCGGGGCGAGGTGCCGGAAAGCCACAGGGATAAGAGAAACAGAAGTTTAGAAGTAAAGTGAGAAAAATAGGAATGCTGGAAGATAGAAGTAAAATGGGAGAAATAGGAATGCCCGGAGATAGAGAAATAGAGAAATAAAAAGGCCTCCCTACAACACTGCAATGTGAGAGCTTGGATTCGGTCTGCCTAATCAAGTGAGGCGATGAGCACCTGCGGGCAGCTAGCAGCTTATGCGCCGCAGGTCACCGAAGACAGGCACGAATTAACATCAGTAAGGCTTCCCCACAATACCGCAATTAAAAGGCTTGGATTCGGTCTGCCTGAATTAAGGCGGTAAGCGCCAGCAAGCAGCTCGACCAGAGTATGAGCTGCAGGTCACCGAAGATAGGCACAAACCAACACTAATAAGTCTCCCCCACAATACGGCAATGAGAAGGCTTGGATTCGGTTTGCCTGATAGGTTTTGTAAACACCTGCAGGCAGTTCTAGCAGAGCAGAGCATGCGCTGCAGGGCACCGAATACAGGCACGCATCAGCGCCTAAAAACCTCCTCACAACATGGCGAAGAGAGGACCCGGATTCGGTTTGCCTGATAGGACTTGTAAGAGCCTGTGGCAACTCTAGCAAGTAGAGCAGAGTGTGTGCCGCGGGACACCGAAGACAGGCGCGTATCAACGCTAAAAAATAAAAAGAAAGGGGGATCTGTGGGGAGCAATCCGGACTAGACTAAGTTACTCGAATTAGGACTTATTCTATGCATCTGCTCTCCCACAATATGGCGCTGGGAGAGAAGTAAACAGCTTCCGCACAGCTGCCTCCAGTTCAACTAATAAACTGTAGGACTTGCTCCTGATTGGAGGAGAGCAGCGTACTCGGCGTGTGGGCAGCCGAGTTAGGATTGGCGGAGGAGGACTATAAAGGAGGAGAGAGACGGCATGCACCGGGAACATCTATGGGGAACATCTAAGGGAACCCGTGCAGCCCCCGAGAAAGCCGGCCGGCGGTGTGCCGCTCCCCTGCGGAAGTGGGGAATGCGGCCAGGGGGAACTGCCCTTCCACGGAGGTGGAAGGGATAGTAGCCAACCCGGGAAGAACCAGCAGCAAACCCGGGGAGGGCCGAGCAGACGAAAGAACAGCGCAGGGTCCTGTGTTGCTCCCCCATGAAGACGGGGAGCGACAATGTGGAGCGTTCCTCCAATCAAGTTATTTCAGTTTAACCTATTTCTAGAGGATGAGCACATGCAGGTTCAGTAACTATAGGGGAAAGTTTAAAAAGTACACCCTATGAGATGAAACTCAAGCCATTTTAACAAGTATTTTTCTTTTAAACTCCAAGGTATAGCTCAGAATGCCTCAGTGACAAAAGATCTGGTCTCCTAAGGAATCTGGCTTGATAGCTAAACACGGTAGACCACAAAGTTAACGATGAGCTACATACATCTTACAACAAGCGTTACCTCATCTGTCACAAGCCAGCGTTAAACTAGAGAAGTGTTATCAGATCTGCCTGTGCCTAACATCACAGTATCACTTAGAAGTAGAAAGAAATCTTATCTTCCCCTTAAGTCATTGTCATGCCATACATTTTTATTAACAAAATGAAAAATCCTTGAAAATATATTATCAGAGGGAATGAAGGCAAAGTATTGAACACGTGTCCAAGCCAACTGTCAGACACAGCTTAGCCTACTTCCTCCATGCGAGATGTGTCAGTGTCACCTTCCAGGGCGCCATTTCTTCAGTTACAGCAGCATTAGTGTCATAAGCAGTTGGGTATAACCCAGCCCCCGTTTGTCCATCCTGTTGATCCTGTTAGCTTGTGTCTGAGGATCTTCCAGACGGAAGCCACAGAACGGAGGGCAGTTTCATCAAGCAAGATTATCAGATGCTTCACAGACTTACCATTCTTGTCTACCTCTGCCTTTTGTCTTAAGGTCTCAATAATGGAAAGGTCAGGTTTACCTCCAGGCATTTCTTTGCTGCCGGGTAACCCATTGTAGAGTTATCTCAAAGGGCCTGAGTTTTCACAATCCTTTCTGGATTAGCTGTCCAAGTGCTTGTGACAATACAACATGGAGACATCACCAATCTCTGACCCAACCACCTTTTCAACTTTTTTTTCCAATATATCTTCCATGATTTTACAGAGGTTTTCAGACTGTGTTGTTGTTGTTTTTTCTCTTCCTGTTTCTTTTTCTCTTCTTCATCCTTTGGAAGTTTCAAGCCCTCCTTGATGACTGACACTAAAGTCTTCCCCTCACATTCCTTCAGCTGCTGGACACTGTATTCATTATAGCCTTGATCATGTAGCTCACGTCCAAGCCATGCTTCTGAAGGCGTTCCACCAAGGTCGAGTTTGCTGCCTGGTCCTTGGTCTCACCTGGGATGTAGTAGTTGTGTTTCCGGTCTTCCTTCATCCTGGTACAGTAGTCTTTGAGAGAAATCATCTCATCACCAGAAGCAGATGTGTACTATCTTAGCAGCTCAGAAAGCCTCCTTTGGTTTTGAGAGTCTTCATGTATCCCAAGCTTTATATTTTTAAAGAGCGGCTCATTAAGCTTTCTGTAGTTCTCTTTATCTTCTGCCACTTTAGTGAAGAGTTCTAGACATTTTTTGACAAAATTCTTCCTGATCACTTTCAAAACTTTGCTTTGCTGCAGCAACTCATGGGAAATATTTAGAGGAGGATCCTTGGAGTCCACCACCCCTCTAATGAAATTCAGATATTCAGAGATTAGCTCCTCACAGTTAGTCATGATGAAAACTCTGTGAACATACAACTTAATGTTGTTCTTTTTCTTTTGGTTTTCAAAAAGGTCAAAGGGAACATATCCTGGGACAAAAAGTAGAGCCCTGAATTCCAGCTGTCCTTTAACTAAAAAGTGTTTCACAGCCAAGTGGTCTTCCCAGTCATTCATCAAACATTTATAGAGAACTTTCCAGACTCTTCGTTAGTAATATCATCAGGATTTCTGGTCCAAATATGCTTAGTTTTGTTGAGTTCTTGGTCAATGTACTTTTATTTAATCTTCTTTGTCTTCTTGTCACTATCCTTCTTTTCTTCTTCCTCATTGGAACCAACATCTTCTATTTCATGTTTGTCATCAGACGCCTTTTGTTCTTTCTCATTTCCTTCCTCTTTATCTTCCTTTTCTTCTGCCTCATCATCACTGACTTCTTTATCACATTCCCGCTCCATAAAAAGTGTGATGGGATAGCCAATGCACTGAGATTGCTTCTGCACCATCTCCTTTATCCTCCTGTCCTCCAAGCACTCAGTCTGGTCTTCTTTCAGATGCAGGATAACTCTCGTTCCCTGCCTCATAGGTTCACCTGTGTCTGTCCTCATGGTGCAGGAACCTCTGGTAGAGGACTCTGAGCTTACTGCTCCTTCACCATTATGCTTGCCCATTATGTTTGTCACCTACTCGGCAACTGGATACACCGAACAAAAACCAACACCAAACTGGCCAATCATAGAGATATCTGCGCCAGCTTGCAAAGTTTCCATGAATGCGTTTTGCTACCAGACTTGGCAATAGTATCAATGTTATTTATCAGTTGAGCCTCAGTCATTCCATTTTTTTTTTTTGACAGGCAGAGTGGACAGTGAGAGAGAGAGAGACAGAGAGAGAAAGGTCTTCCTTTGCCGTTGGTTCACCCTCCAATGGCCGCCGCTGCAGCCGGCGCACCGCGCTGATCCGATGGCAGGAGCCAGGAGCCAGGTGCTTTTCCTGGTCTCTCATGGGGTGCAGGGCCCAAGCACCTGGGCCATCCTCCACTGCACTCCCTGGCCATAGCAGAGAGCTGGCCTGGAAGAGGGGCAACCGGGACAGAATCCGGCGCCCCAACCGGGACTAGAACCCGGTGTGCCGGCGCCGCAAGGTAGAGGATTAGCCTATTGAGCCACGGCGCCGGCCCGTCATTCCATTTCTAGAATCCACAATCATCAGAGTTCCATCTTGCTTGTTTGGAATCAGATTAATGTCCAGCTCTTTCCCCGAGTCTAGTTTCCTGGAATTGGTCAGGCTTTCAAACAGGATTTTTTCCAGAGCATCTGATTAATTTGAGATCAGCTCTTGCAGGAAGATCTTTCTTTCTTTCTTTCTTTCTTTCTTTCTTTCTTCCTTCCTTCCTTCCTTCCTTCCTTCCTTCCTTCCTTCCTTCCTTCCTTCCTTCCTTCCTTCCTTCCTTCCTTCTTTCTTTCTTTCTTTCTTTCTTTCTTTCTTTCTTTCTTTCGAAAGTAACATCAATTGGGCAATATCTGCCTGGAAGACAAACATCTCCACTTCCTTCTCCTCCATCCGCTGTTCTTGAGACTGGGTCTCCTAGGGCATCTTGGCTGAAGAACCACATAGCCCCAGCAGCACCAGACGCTGAAGCAACTCTGAGTCTTCTGTGTTTTTGCTACTATGAAAGTCTATCAAAAGTTTTTTTCTCTTACCATATTTCATTTCTAATTTTAGTTTATCTAATTTTTTCTTTAGCACACTTTTGTCTCTAATCTGAAATTTCCCATTTTTGTAATATGAGGGATCTTCAAAAAGGTTGTTGGAAATGCATATTATGAAAATCTATGAATGAATTTTAAAAATTTTTACACCAAAAGAAACTTGTCTTTTGATTTCAGTTCTCCATGAAATTTTTGAAGTATACATGTATGTGTTGTTCACCTTCTACACTAAGTCCTTTAACATTTATTACAGTTATTGTAAAATTCTTGTGTGTAATATCTGTGCTATTTCTCAGTCTGCTTGTATTGACTGTTTCCTCTTTCACCATCACTCACATTTTCTTGCTTCTTTCATGTCTCAGAATTCTTGTTGACTATGCTATTCATTGTGCAACCATGCACAGTAGAGTTTGAAATTCATAACAGTCACTCCAAGAGTGTGTGTTTGCTGACTGTCCAAAATATGGATGGTTTGATAGATCTAAATTTCAGTGGACCTGAGTTTAGCCTTTGTTGCAGCAATTGTCAGATTTCAGTTCATGAGTGCTTTCATTTTTTTTTTTTTTTTTGGACAGGCAAAGTTAGACAGTGAGAGAGAGAGAGACAGAGAGAAAGGTCTTCTTTTTTTCCGTTGGTTCACTCCCTAAGTGACTGCTATGGCTGGCACCTTACGGTTGGCACGCTGCACCGATCCGAAGCCAGGAACCAGGTGCTTCCTCCTGGTCTCCCATGCAGGTGCAGGGGCAAAGGACCTGGGCCATCCTCCACTGCCTTCTGGGCAGACGGTACTCTTCTTCTTCCAGATCCTCATGCAGTTTTCCTTGCCTGGTGAGACCTCTCTTTACCCTGCTTCCTGCTGCAAACCTAGGGAAAATCTTTACAGAACCTATGGCCCAAGTCCTTGGGCCCTGCACCCACATGGGAGACCAGGAGAAGAACCTGGCTCCTGGCTTCAGATCAGCGCAGTGCGCTGGCTGCAGCGAGCCTGCCACAGCGGCCATTGGGGGGTGAACCAACAGAAAAGGAAGACCTTTCTCTCTGTCTCTCTCTCTCTCTCACTGTCCACTCTGCCTGTCGAAACAAAAACAAGAACAAAAACAAAAACAACAACAACAACAAAAACAAACAAACAAACAAACAAACAAAACACCTAAAGTACCTCATTGGGATTTGGGATTTCCTCTAAGTTTGCTTGCCTATCCCCCTACTTTGAATTTAATGACTCCAACTTAATGAAAACCAATAGATCTTAAGACATTTCCTCTCAGTCCTCATGACTTACTGAGCTTTGAATTAGCCACTATCTCATCTCATACTTCAAGAAGGCCTATGTGACTCTTACGGAATCTCTTTCAGTTTTGAGTGCTTCCCTGTTAGGAATGGCTCATTACTACTGGGATTTTAGTTAATTTAAGCCTCTCTGAATACCCTGCTTTCAGATGGGTTGCTAAGATTCCATGATTTGGGAGCTCATCTGTATAGCTAATGGTGTTATTCTGAGCATCATCACATCTTGAAGCTTTCTACCTTCTAACTAAGAGTGGTATGGTAGTCTCTCCTTATGATTAGAAAAGAAATTCAACTGTGTTTAAGGGGAGAACTCAACCATGTATGCAGGGTAATAACATAAAGAAGAGGATGGAGAGTGATAAAACATTCAATATGTACGGAAAATATCAACTAGCTCAGTTTTGTTGAAGTATTTAATATAGGAAGGGGGATTGTAGAAAGTAAGTAGATACTGTTGTTGTAGATGTAGATTGGTTTTGACAGCACAGTATTTCATCATTCATTCTGGAAAATATCCTCTACTTCTATTTGGAAAGCTGTCCCTCACCTAATCCAATTATTTTATTTTGACATAGTTGTTAACACACAGATAGGCATGAGAATTTAGCACAGATAACGGCAATATTCCATCTATCAGTTAAAGGCATAATTATGTGACTCATGACAGGCAGGTTACTGTCTATATCTGGCACTTACACACACCAAAGAGAAGAAAGAAAAGTGGGCCCTTATCTCCCAGTGTGTTGGTGAAACCCATATGAATCTGAAATACAGAGAACAGAAGGTGACTGGGAAGCTAGTCCCGCATCATCTCTCCCTGGATCTTTACATTTTTAAAGTTTTTTTTTTTGAGACAGACAGACAGAAGGAAATCTCCCACTTGTTTGGTTCACTTTCCAAATGTCTGCAACAGCCAGGACAGGGCCAGGCTGAAGCTAAGAGCCTGGAACTCAGTCCAGTTCTCCTGTGTGGATAGTAGCAACCCAAGCACTTGAGCCATCACTTGCTACCTCCCAAGGAGCATACTAGCAAGAAGCTGGATTAGAAGCAGAGAACCAGGACTGAAACAGCCACTCTGATAAGGAGGGCGGGTATGACTAGTGATGACTAACTCACTGTGTCAAATGCCCACCTCTTTCTTTTCAAAGACTTTTTCTTAAATTAGTTTAAACTGGGTTATGCCACTCACAACATCAGGAGCAGGCTAGACCCCTTTTCTTTATCCACAGCAAGACATTTGTATGTTAGTTGCTTTGTTCTAACTGTCAAATCAGGTCATGACCTAGTTCCAGAGACAATTTCTAAACCTATTATTTTGAAAACTAATGCAAATATAAAGAAAATGATCACATTCAAAGATTGTATAGTACTATTAAATGAACCACTTTATTTAATTACAATTTTGGAAGATCATTCAAACTTTGTGGCCACCCTCAAAATACAGATGAGGAAATTACGGCACGATGGATTTAAAGAACATAAGTTAGGTTTTGCAAATGGTACCAGAATCTTACATTTTTGAAAAACTGCCTAATTTGGCAATTTAGTTTTCTTTTGCCTTACAAAATACATGTACTCATAGGATGACTGTCTACATTATGTTCCTGCTGACTAGAGAATGCCAATGTGTCTGTTTTTTTTTTTTTTTTTCCCCTTAGAGTTACAGACAGTGAGAGAGAGAGAGACAGAAAGGTCTTCCTTCTGTTGGTTCACTCCCCAAATGGCCACCATGGCTGGTGCTGCGCCGATCTGAAGCCAGAAGCCAGGTACTTCTTTCTGGTCTCCCATGTGTGTGCAGGGGCCCAAGTACTTGGGCCATCCTCCAATGCCCTCCTGGGCCACAGCAGAGAGCTGGACTAAAAGAGGAGCAACTGGGACCAGAACCCGGTGCCCATATGGGATGCCAGCGTGGCAGGCAGAGGATTAACCAAGTGAGCCACGGTGCCAGCCCTGATGTGTCTGTTTCATATTTCTATTCATACTCCTTAAAATACACTGAAAATTAGTTTATCAATAATGACATAGTAAATTAAATTCTGTTAAGACAGAATATTTGGGGCAGGTATTTGATCTAGCAGTTAAGATGCCATTTTGGATATTCATTATCTCCTGTCAAGTGCCTGCGCTCAAGTCTTGCCTCTGCTCCTGAATCCAGCTTCCTCCTAGTATGTACCCTGGTAGGCAGCACATAATGGCTCAAGAACTCGAGTCCATGCCACACGTGGGAGAGTCGGACTGAGTTCTTATTGCCTGGCTTTAATCAGACACAGCTGTAGCTATTATAAGCATTTGGAAAGTGATCTAGTAGATGCAAGATTTCTCTCTCTCTCTCTCTCCCTCTCTCTCATCTCTCTCTATCTCTCTCCTCTAATTTCAAACAAATAAAGAAAGCATACATTTTAAAATTTAAAATAATTTGGGGCTGGCATTGTGGTGTAGTGGATGCCAACAATGTCAACATCCCAAGTGGGCGCTGGTTCAAGTCCTGGCTGCTAAACTCCCTGCTAATGACCTGGGAAATGCAGTGGAAGGCAGCCCAAGTATTTGGACCCCTGCCACTCATGTGGGAGATCTGGCAAAAGCCACTAGCTCCTGACTTAGGCCTGGCTCAGCCCTGGTCATTGTAGCCAACTGGGGGATGAACCAGAGGACAGAAGATTCACTGTTTCTTCCTATATCTCGATAACTATGTAAATAATCCTTTAAAAAAAGTACATGAAAATGAAAATATTTCATCAGGTGGAAATAACCCAAATATGGTGCTATTTTAATATTAATATTAAATATTTAATTTAAACAAATTAAAAAATTTAATATTAAGCCACCATGCCCTTCACACATATACATACACAGCTCAATAAATATTTTATAGAATACACATAGTATCAGTATGTGTGTCCTGTCCTCAAGGGAGCTATATTCCGGTTTAGGTAGACAAGATAATTGGGGGCCCGGCGCTGTGGTGCAGTGTGTTAACACTCTGGCCTGAAGCACTGGCATCCCGTATGGGCGCCAGTTCGACTCCTGGCTGCCCCACTTCCGATCCAGCTCTCGTCTATGGCCTGGGAAAGCAGTGGAAGATGGCCCAAGTCCTTGAACTCCTGTACCTGCGTGGGAGACCTGAAGGAAGCCCCTGGCTCCTGGCTTCGGATCAGCACAGCTCCGGCTGTTGTGGCCATCTGGGGAGTGAACCAGCGGATGGAAGACCTCTCTCTCTCTATGCCTCTCCTCTCTGTGTGTAGCTCTGACTTTCAAATAAATAAATAAATCTTTTTTAAAAAAGATAATTGGTTAGACACAATCAAAACAGTAGCTCATAGTATTTTTCACAGATTAAAATTATGTTCTTGTTTCTGAATTAATTCCTTCATGATGAGTCTCTGATGACAAGTGCCATGAAGACTTCAGTAAAGCTTGTTGTCTTGCTCTGCTCTCCCAGTCCCTTCTTTAGAGCCTGATGGATAAATGAAACTCGATAAACATTGGGGAGGTGGATGCATAAATGAAAGACACTACTCAATTTAAACACAGAGTGAGATGACTTCTAGCTCGAATGATTAAGGCAGGCTTTTCTTAGCAGACATAATTTCACCGGGGCCAGCAAGGCTAGACAGGATGTGAATAAGATTGGGTTTGAGGCAGGGGAGTCACATAAGCAGGAGCACACAAGTGCCAAGATATGCAGCACACATGAAGAATGTCAAACAGCTCTGTGTGGTTGAGGTATTTGATATATGAAGGTGCGTTGTGGGAAATGAGGTTGGAAAGGAGATTTGGGACCAGAGGGCCTTTTATTTCAATCTAAGGAGTTTTACTTTTATTTTGTAGACAATGGGGAGTCAGTGAACGATGGTGCCCTGGGGAATGAGCAGAGAGCTGTGGCACAGGATGATTAATCTGGGAGATGTCTGCAGACTGGATTAGAATGCAGAGAGATTGGCGGAAAGGAGACGAGTTAGCTATAAATTGCAGGAGAATAACAATGAAGTCTGAAAACAGAGTAAAGGAAGTGAGAATGGAGATAATGTGGCAGGTAAGAATGTTTTCTACTATTAACAGTTATCATAGCCCAAGGACCATTTGCTGCTTTAGGCACTTGATGGGGCACTAATACATCATTTTATTGTTTCCACAAAGCAACCCTAAGGCATTTCATCATATTACCACCATTTTGCACATAAGGAACACAGGACACCTGGATCACACTTAGTGATTAGTAACCCAGGGTTTAAATCTAAATAAATGTGACCCAAGAATCCAAGCTCACAGCAACTGCTAGTTATCGAGAAGTTAAAATACGGAGTCCTGAATAACTCTCTAGAAGTGGAGCCTAAAGAGAGGACTTCGTCTTATTTGAGTTGTAGGATTTCAAATTTATTATAATAGCAAGCACATTTTCTATTTACACTTAAGATATATTGGTTCCATGATTCCTCCAAGGTGGCATATACAAAAAGTTTTAGAAGACAACTTGAAATAAGACTGAAGTTTAAAACACTGTCTGGAGATGAAATTCAAATTATAGTATTATCGAGAAAAAGAGTACAGAAAATCAAAATAGAGAGTCAAGAACTAATCATCTAAGAATCTTGAGAATAGTGACAGACTAGCAAGAGAAAAAAATAAGTAGAGGATGAGATGAATGAGTAGTCAAAGATGGTGTCATAGGCTGAATTATGTTCCATAAAATGACAGGTTTAGGTTCTAACCCCCACTATGTGACCCTGTAAACTTACTTGGATACAGGATCTTGGCAACTTCCAACTAAGGAATGATAAGCTCATCAGGGTGGACTCTAACCTAATGTCACTGACACTCTCATTAAAAAAAAAAAAAAAAGGAAAATTTGGACCAGATATGCAGAGAAGAAAGATGATTTAAAGACATACAGGGGGAAGATGGCCCTATAACTGGGTATGAGACACACACAAACCAAAGAACAGCAAAGATTGCCAGAAAGCACAAGAAGCAAGGAAAGGGGCAAACGTGGTGAGGTGGGTTAAGCTGCCATTTGTAACAAGTGTCTCCCATACGGGAGCACTACTTTGAGTCATGGCTACTCCTCTTCTGATCCAGCTCCCTGCTAATGTGCCGAGGAAGCAGTAGATGATGGCTCAAGTACTTGAGAGTCTTCCACCTTTCTAGGTGACCCTGAAGGCGTTCCTGGCATCAGGCTTCAGCTTGGCCCAGCCCTAGCTGTTGTGGTCATTTGGAGAATGGACCAGTGAATGGAAATGCTGCACTCTCTCTATCTGTGTCTCTTGCTTTCTTGCTGTTGCTCTCACTCTCTGCCCTTCAAGTCAATCAATAAATAAACCTTTTTGTGAAAAGAAAAAAGGGAAGCGAGGAAGGATTTGCCCTTTTATGTGTGAGAAACAGCATGGCCTGCCAGCACTTTGATCTTGCAACTCTCACCCTGAGAAATGTGACAATTAATTTAAGCAGTTTCTAGCCACCCAGTTATTAGTACTTTGTTAAGGCAGCTCTTACACACTAATATGGAAGTCAAATGAAGAGATTCTATTAGAAACTACCCATGTACGCACACACCCAAGATCACAGTGTTTCAAAGCATGAAGATGCTCAATGGTTCTAAATGCTGGAGAGATACCCTTAAGGATAAAGACTAAGTAAATTCTCTTTTACTCTATAATTAGATGCTGATTAGTGATCAATTGAGTAATCAGTGTTACCGTAGTGGTATGAGAAGAAGCATATTTCAAATTCAAATACCTGCAACTATCAGGCAGCTAAGTTGGTGAACTATTAGCTTGTATAAGACTAAGTGGGGAAGACCATTAGGAGCTCAAGATTGTAATCTTCAGAAATGCAAAGAACACCACAAGTGCAGTCCGTGAATACACATGCTTTGTTTTAGTTAGTGTGTTATCAGCAGCTCCCCAACCCTAGTAATTCAAGGGAGAGCAGAAAAGATGTTTAAGACTGCAGATCAAAGGAAAGGGTTCATTTTAAGGACACTGTAGAGAAAACACATAGGTTGAATAAAAACTAGCAATGCAGAAATTAAAGAAAACAGTATACAAGGGTATCTTTTAGGACTATAAGATTATTAGTAATTTTGATAAATTGTATACATAGGAAATAAGGTTAAGTTCCTTTAACTACTCACACTGAAAACCTATGCTCTTTCACGGATAATGCTATTATTAAGATATTTTTGAACCAACTTCTTTCAATCAGAGACTAAAGATCACTTCATAAGCCTCATAGGAAATTGGGTGTAACCATTTAACAGACAAGACACAATTCTGAGAGAAAACAATATCTTTAAAATTAATTATTATCCCAATCTTCTTTCTTTTATTAACAGTTGAATCTGATCATAAAGATTAATATTAACCATGACAAAGTAGAAACCTGATATGTTTTGGTTAATTGTTTTTCAAAGAATGTGTTCATTTCATTAGCTATGTGAAATTTATTGACCTGGAGCTACTCATAATAGTCCCTTATTAACCTTTATTATCTGTAGTAAGGTCCAACCTTTCATACCTAGTATGGTTTTTTTTTTTATCTTAGTTTTCTTGATAATTTTTGCTGGGGATTATCTCTTTTATGAATATTTTCAAAGAATCAACATGTGCCTTAATTTTATAAGTTTTTATTTCATAGGTAACTGTCGCTCCCCGTCTTCGTGGAGGAACGACACAGGACCCTGCGCTGTTCTTTTGTCTGCTCGGCCCTCCCCGGGTTTGCTGCTGGTTCTTCCCGGGTTGGCTACCGACCCTTCCACCTTCGTGGAAGGGTGGTTCCCCCTAGCCACTTTCCCCACTTCCGCGGGGGAGCGGCACACCACCGGCCGGCTCTCTCGGGGGCTGCACAGGTGTTATTTGGATAGGTGTTCCTGGTGCATGTTGTCTCTCTCCTCCTTTATAGTCCTCTTCCACCAATCCCAACTCGGCTGCCCACACGCCGAGTACGCTGCTCTCCTCCAATCAGGAGCAGCTCCTGCAGCTTTTCAAGTTGGTGAGAGGCAGCTGGGTAGAAGCTGTTTGCTCCTCTCCCAGTGCCATATTGTGGGAGAGCAGATGTATAGAATAAGTCTTAATTCCAGTAACAGCATAGTCCGAGTTGCTCCCCACAGATAACCATTCTTATCTCTATCATTTCCTGAATCTTCCTTACCTTGGATATAGTTTACTTTTGTTTTACTAACTTCTCACAATGGAAGCTTAGATCATTGATTTTATACCTTGCTTCTTTACTAATGAACATCTTTGAAGTTATATATTTTCCCTTCAAGTTGCCCCACATATTTCAATATGTGGAGTAATCATGCTCATTCAGTTCAAATGTTTTCCAATTTTCTATTTTATTTAATTTTATATTTTAATTTTACTCCTTAATTACAGGTTCTTTAAAAATAAATGAACTAATTTTTAAATATTTTGGGAAGTGTTTCATTCTTTTTTTAAAGATTTATTTATTTATTTGAAAAGCATAGTTACACAGAGAGAGGAGAGGCAGAGAGACAGAGAGAGACAGAGAGAGAGGTCTTCCATTCACTGGTTCACTCTCCAACTGGCCGCAACGGCCAGAGCTGTGCTGATCGGAAGCCAGGAGCCAGGAGCCAGGAACTTCTTCCGGGTCTCCCACGCCGGTGCAGGGGCCCACGGACCTGGGCCAACTCCTACTGCTTTCCCAGGCTGGATCGGAAGTGGAACAGCGGGGTCTCGAACCGGCACCCATATGGGATGCCAGCACTGCAGGTGGCGGCCTGCTATGCCACAGCGCCAGACCCAGGAATTGTTTTATTCTTGATAACTCAGTGATTTCTGATTTAATTGTCTTGTGCTCAGAGAATGTACTTCATACAATCTCACTTATTTCTAGAATTGAATGAGACTTACTTTGTGACCAAGAATGTAGTCAATATCGATAAAGTTTCTACATTTTGGAAGTAAAATGGATTTTGTAGTTTTCAAGTTTCATATTCTGTAAGTGTCAAAAATGTTGTTACTTACATCTCATATATCCTTGCAGGTATTTTTGGCTGTTTTATCATTTACTGAGAAAAGGGCATTTTGCTCACTGGTTCTGAAAATTTATCTATTTCTTTTATTGTCCTTATGGGTTTTCTTCTTGAATTTTATTGTTAATTTATAATATTCATATACACTGAGAAATGATATAGCTTTTAAAACACTGAACTTTTTATTATTAATGAATGTGCCTTTTTGTCTCTGAAAATATTCTTTGTTTTGAAATTTTCTCTGTTGGGTATTAATTCAGTTCCACCAGCTTTATTATGCCTATGGTTTGCATAATATAATTTTTCTATCATTTTACTTTCAATCAATCTATATCTTTATATTTAAAATTCATTTATTATTCACAGTATATGGTCTGGTTTTGCTTTTGTATCATTCTGATAATCCTTCCTTTTAAATGCAATATTTTGCTCATTTACCATTCCTGGAGGCACTGAAAAGGATGTAATGAAGGCATTGGAAGCAATTTAAAAAAGATTTCTGATCTACATAAGCAATAGTAACTTCACTGGAATAAGCAAGACTATTTGTGGAAGAAATAATAATGATATACTAATAAGTAGGTTAAATAGACATGATTTCTTCATGTAAGTGTCCCCCACTTAAAGAATGTTTGACCCTTCGATTATACTTTTGTTGCAGGTTTCTTCATAATGCTAATTATACTCATTTATTCACATTCTTTTCCATCTTATGCTGTGGAAACTCCCTATTTTCTACCACATATTTGATTATATCTATGTTTCCAGAGATCAGATGGCAGCTCTTCATGTATGAGAAGCCAAGAAAAGGCATAGCACTCATGTTTCTTGGATTAGTTTTGTCAGAGTTGCATTTTGCCAGCTTATTCACTTCACATGTGAACCAAAAAAAAAAAATCCAGAAAACAATAAATATTTCTAAAATAGCAGTCTCCATGGAGTCATAGTACATCTGATTGTGGATCTGACAGATGTATATTATCAGTGAACCATTTAATGACATTCCCATTTTCCATCACAGTGTTTATTCTGAGTACACTGAAAGTCTTTGAAGGATTGTACTTGCCGCTCCAACATTATATAGCTCTAATCATTATGTTGTTCTCGTGTAGGTAGAAGTGGTTGGACCACACTATTTGACTTATCTGCTATATATTTCTGTGCAAGAAATCTAACAATTACTTTCTAATTGGAAAACCACAATAAAGAGGGAAAAAAGCAACCTAAGAATTTATCAATTTGATGATTTAATAAAATTTACAAACTATTTCATGTCTATTGGCATGTGATTAGTCACACAGTCATCATCACAACCAGATGTAAAAAACTAATTTTCTAGGAAAAAAAATATGGTTTCCCCATCACAATAAATTCTATAACTTTTACACTTAGGATATTTTCTGCCTTTTTAGTAGGTGGGTTAGTTTTTATCAGGCCTGGCTAGAACAGCAAGTGTCCTATCTTTCCTCCCAATCTATAGTCTCATCCTAATGTAATCAATCTTCAGTGATTTGGGAGAATTATTTTCCTGAAACAAAACCTAGGATCACAGTGTTAACTCTTCATTGTTCAAAAACTGTAGGGTGCTCTAAATGTTTTCAGCATGTCCACATTCAAAACTGTTATCCTCAGAATTTGTAAGAGTCAGAATCAGAATTCTGGGGTAGAATCTTAACAGGATTTATCTCCTTTTGAGTTAACTCAATTATGTTCTCTGTTAATAGAACAATAGAATTTAAATATTAGTTCCTAAAAGTTCTCACTTTTATTTTGCCTTTTGTCTTCCATCTGTCTTAGTTTTTCCACATTTGAGTTAAAAAATTTGGTTCTTGTTCATCAAGTTTTGGCAAACTTCATATTGCACATCCATTCAAACTACACAATAATACATAAACCTTGTTTCTAGTCTAATTGTAAGAAATTATATTAAGGCTATTAATATTACTGCAGAAACTTACACTTCACCATGGTGTGATTTCCACTATGATAGACTCTAACATCAAGGCACTAGTCAATATGATTACATATATACATATATATGATTAGATATAGATATACACATATATATGATTACATATAGATATACACACACATATTTTTAAACCTTGAGTGTATGAGCAGAAATAATTTGAAGGACAAAGGCTACAAACAGCAGAAATTCAACTCATGGTCAAGTAAAAAAAGATTACTTACTGCTGTTACACATATCTTGAAGTCTAGATTTAAAGATAGGTTCAAACATGTAAACTATCCAAATCAATCTACAGATTAAATGAAATCCTAATCAAAATACCAATGACATTCTTTGCAGTTTCAAAAATAAATCCTAAAGTTCATATGGAATAAAAATCCCAGAATAGCCAAAAAAATCCTGCCTCCCCTCAAAACATCAAGCTGGAGGTATCACAATACCTGACTTCAAAGCGTACCACAAAGCTATTGTAATTGAAACAGAATGGCACTGGAATAAAGAGGACACACTGATCAATGGAATCGAAGAGAGCCCAGAAATAAACCCATAGCCAATTGATTTTTTACCAAAGTGCCTAGATCATACACTAGAGAAAGAATAATCTCTTCAATAAATGGTTCTGAGAAAACTGGATGCAAATATATTGAAAAATGAAATTAGATCCATACCTCTCACCATATACAAAAATCAACTCAAGATGCACAAAGACTTAAATTTAAGACCCAAGATGATGAAAATGCTTGAAGAAAATGTAGAAGAAACACTTTAAGACATTGGTGTGGGTGATGACTTCTTGAATAAGACCTCAAAGCACAGGCAACAAAAGAAAAATTAAACAAACTGATTTATATCAAACTCAAAAGCTTATGCACAGCAAAGGAAATAAGCAATAGATTGAAGATTCATCCAAAAGAATGGCAAAAGACATTTCCAAGCTACTTATCTGACCAAAGATTAATATCCAGAACATATCAGTAACTGAAAATACTCAAGAACAACAACAAAACAACAAATCCTGATAACAAATGGGAAAAGGGTCTGAAAAAACTATTCTCAAAAAATGCAAATGGCCAGCAAATACATGAAAAAATTTCAGTATCACTAGGCATCAGGGAAATGCAAATCTTAACTACAATGAGATACCATGTCACCCTGGTAAAATGGTTATTATCCAAAAGACAGAGAAGAGCAAACATTGATAGAGATGTGGAGAAAACGGAACTCTTATTCACTGTTGATGGGAATGTAATTAGTGCAGCCACTGTGGAAAATAATATGGAGATAAAAACTGCAAACAGACTTGCCATATGATTCAGCAATCCCACTACTGGGTAGATACTCAAAAGATATGTACAGCCTGCATTGAAGAGATTCCGGCACCACAATGTTTATAACAGCACTATTCACAACAGCCAAACTACGGAATCAACCAAGGTGTCTTATCAGATGAGTGGATAAAGAAAATGTTGGATATTTATACAATGGAATATTATTCAGCTACATAAAAGAATGAAAATATATCATTTATATCAAAATGGAGGAACTAGAGAGCACAATGTTGAGTGAAATAAGCCAGATAGAGAAAGACAAATACCACACATGTTCTCCATTTATACAAGAGCTAAAATTCAAAATACATATTGTTAAAAAAAAAGAAAAAGAAATTCCTGCGTGTGTCAGTTTTGCTGTAATGTCAGTGTTTTGTCCAATTTTATTTTAAAATTTTGTCAAATGATTTATTTTAAGATCTATTTATTTGGTCGGCGCCGCAGCTCACTAGGCTAATCCTCCTCTGCCTGTGGCTCTGGTACCCTGGGTTCTAGTCCCAGTTGCTCCTCTTCCAGTCCAGCTCTCTGCTATGGCTCGGGAAGGCAGTGGAGGATGGCCCAAGTGCTTGGGCCCTGCACCCGCATGGGAGACCAGGAGGAAGCACCTGGCTCCTGGCTTCGGATCTGCCCAGCACACTGGTCGTAGCAGCCACTTGGGGGGTGAACCAAGGGAAGGAAGAAATTTCTCTTTGTCTCTCTCTCTCTCACTGTCTAACTCTGCCTGTCAAAAAAAGATATGTTTATTTGAAAAGCAAAGTTATAAAGAGAGAGGGAAAAAAAGAGATCATCCATCCACTGGCTCACTCCCTGAAGGCCACATTGGGTAGGGCTGGGACTGGCCAAAGCCTGGATCCAGCAGCTTTATCTTGGTCTTCAACATGGGTGCAGAGGCCAAAGTACTCAGACCATATACCACTGTTTCATTTCCCAAGCTCATTAGCAGAGAGCTGGATTCTAAGTGGTACAGCCAGGACCCAAACAGGCACCCATAAATGGGATGCTGGCATAACAGGCAACAGTTTAACACCCTACTGGCATCAAACACATTTCTAAGAATTATATACTTCTGTAGTGTTAATGAGTTTATTACTATTTTTAAATTTTTGTGAGTGAAGTTGAAAAAAAAAGCTAGCTTCAGGGTTAGCTGTTTGCAGAAGTCACATGGTTTCAGCATGACTGGCAGCTTGTCTCTATATCTCATTTTTTTTTATTTTTAACTTTTATTTAATGAATATAAATTTCCAATGTACAGCTTATGTTTTACAATGGCTTCCCCCCCATAACATCCCTACCACCTGCAACCCTCCCCTTTCCCACTCCCTCTCCCCTTCCATTCACATCAAGATTCATTTTCGATTCTCTTTATATACAGAAGATCAGTTTAGCATACATTAAGTAAAGATTTCAACAGTTTGCTCCCACACAGAAACATAAAGTGAAAAATACTGTTTGAGTACTAGTTATAGCATTAAATCTCAATGTACAGCACACTAAGGACAAAGATCCTACATGAGGAGTAAGTTCACAGTGACTCCTGTTGTTGACTTAACAAATTGACACTCTTGTTTATGGCATCAGTAATCACCCTAGGCTCTTGTCATGAGCTGCCAAGGCTATGGAAGCCCCCTGAGTTCACCGACTCTGATCATATTTAGACAAGGCCATGGTCAAAGTGGAGGTTCTCTCCTCCCTTCAGAGAAAGGTACCTCCTTCTTTGATGACCCGTTCTTTCCACTGGGATCTCACCTGTGGAGATCTTTCATTTAGGGTTTTTTTTTTTTTTTTTTTCCAGAGTGTCTTGTCTTTCCATGCCTGAAATACTCTCATGGGCTTTTCAGCTGGATCCGCATGCCTTAAGGGCTGATTCTGAGGCCAGAGTGCTGTTTAGGACATTTGCCATTCTATGGGTCTGTTGTGTATCTCACTTCCCATGTTGGATGGTTCTCTCCCTTTTTTATTCTATCAGCTAGTATTTGCAGACACTATTCTTGTTTATGTGATCCCTTTGGTTCTTAATCCTTCATTATGATCAATTGTGAACAGAAATTGATCACTGGGACTAGTGAGATGGCATTGGTACATGCCACCTTGATGGGATTGAATTAGAATCCCCTGGTATGTTTCAAACTCTACCTTTTGGGGCAAGTTAGCTTGAGCATGTCCCGAATTGCACATCTCTTCCCTCTCTTATTCCCACTCTTATATTTAACAGCGATCACTTTTCAGTTAAGTTTCAGCACTTAAGAATAATTGTGTATTGATTATAGTATTCAACCAAAAGTATTTTTTTTAATTTAGCAATTTATTTTATTTTATTTTTTTATCTTTTATTTAATGAATATAAATTTCCAAAGTACGACTCATGGGTTACAATGGCTTCCCCCCCCCATACCGTCCCTCCCACCGACAACCCTCCCCTTTCCCACTCCCTCTCCCCTTCCATTCACATCAAGATTCATTTTCGATTATCTTAATATACAGAAGATCAGCTTAGTATACCTTAAGTAAGGATTTCAACAGTTTGCTCCCACACAGAAACATAAAGTGAAAAATAATAGATGATTTTTTTTAAATGATGATGAAATCAGATCAGACCTATTGTCATGTTTAATCCCAGTGAGAGTCAAGTTGGGAATTGATAATTTCTTTTTTTTTTTTTTTTTTTTACAGATCAGTTTAGTGTACATTAAGTAAAGATTTCAATCGTTTGCACCCCCATAGAAACACAAAGTGAAATATACTGTTTGAGTACTCGTTATAGCATTAAGCCTCAGTGTACAGCACATTAAGGACAGAGATCCTACATGAGGAGTAAGTGCACAGTGACTCCTGTTGTTGACTTTACAAATTGACACTCCTGTTTATGGCATCAGTAATCTCCCTATGCACCAGTCATGAGTTTCCAAGGCTATGGAAGGCCCTTGAGTTCTACGACTCTTATCTTGTTTAGACACGGTCATAGTCAAAGTGGAGGTTCTCTCCTCCCTTCAGAGAAAGGCACCTCCCTCTTTGAAGACCTGTTCTTTCCACTGGGATCTCACTCACAGAGATCTTTTTGCCAGAGTGTCTTGGCTTTCCATGCCTGAAATACTCTCATGGGCTTTTCAGCCAGATCCGAGTGCCTTTAGGGCTGATTCTGAGGCCAGAGTGCTATTTAGGACATCTGCCATTCTATGAGTCTGCTGAGTATCTCACTTCCCATGTTGGATCACTCTCCCCTTTATTTATTCTATCGGTTAGTGTTAGCAGATACTAGACTTGTTTATGTGCTCCCTTTGACTCTTAGTCCTTTCATTATGATCAATTGTGAACTGAAATTGATCACTTGGAATAGTGAGATGGCATCGGCACATGCCACCTTGATGGGATTGAATTGGGATCCCCTGGTATGTTTCCAACTCTACCAATTGGGGCAAGTCAGCCCGAGCATGCCCCAAATTATACATCTCTTCCCTCTCTTATTCCCACTCTTATGTTTAACAGGGATCACATTTCAGTTAATGTTCAACACTTAAGAATAACTGTGTGATAATTACAGAATTAAACCAGTCATATTAAGTAGAACAGACAAAAAAAAAATACTATGAGGGATAATGTATTAAGTTGTCCATTAGCAGTCAGGGCTATGCTGATCAAGTCACCATTTCTCATAGTGTCCATTTCACTTCAGGAGGTTTCCTTTTTGGTGTTCAGTCAGTTGTCACCGATCAGGGAGAACATATGGTATTTGTCCCTTTGGGACTGGCTTACTTCACTCAGCATGATGTGTTCCAGATTCCTCCATTTTGTTGCAAATGACTGGATTTCGTTGTTTCTTACTGCGGTATAGTATTCTAAAGAATACATATCCCATAATTTCTTTATCCAGTCTACCGTTGATGGGCATTTAGGTTGGTTCCAGGTCTTGGCTATTGTGAATTGTGCTGCAATAAACATTAGGGTGCAGACCGCTTTTTTGTTTATCAATTTAAACTCCTTTGGGTAAATTCCAAGGAGTGGGATGGCTGGGTTGAACGGTAGGGTTATATTCAGGTTTCTGAGGAATCTCCAGACTGATTTCCATAGTGGCTTGACCAGTTTGCATTCCCACCAACAGTGGGTTAGTGTCCCTTTTTCCCCACATCCTCGCCAGCATCTGTTGTTGGTAGATTTCTGTATGTGAGCCATTCTAACCGGGGTGAGGTGAAACCTCATTGTGCTTTTGATTTGCATTTCCCTGATTGCTAGTGACCTTGAACATTTTTTCATGTGCCTGTTGGCCATTTGGATTTCCTCTTTTGAAAAATGTCTATTGAAGTCCTTGGCCCATCTCTTAAGTAGGTTGTTGGTTTTGTTTTTGTGGAGTTTCTTGATCTCTTTGTAGATTCTGGTTATTAACCCTTTATCTGTTGCATAGTTTGCAAATATTTTTTCCCATTCTGTCGGTTGTCTCTTCACTCTCCTGACTGTTTCTTTTGCAGTACAGAAACTTCTCAATTTGATGCAATCCCAATAGTTGATTTTGGCTTTTACTGTCTGTGCCTCCCGGGTCTTTTCCAGAAATTCTTTGCCTGTGCCAATATCTTGAAGGGTTTCTCCAATGTTCTCTAATAACTTAATGGTGTCAGGACGTAGATTTAGGTCTCTAATCCACGTTGAGTGGATTTTTGTGTAAGGTGTAAGGTAGGGGTCTTGCTTCATGCTTCTGCACGTGGAAATCCAGTTTTCCCAGCACCATTTATTGAATAGACTGTCCTTGCTCCAGGAATTAGTTTTAGATCCTTGATCAAATATAAGTTGGCTGTAGATGTTTGGATTGATTTCTGGTGTTTCAATTCTGTTCCACTGGTCTATCCATCTGTTTCTGTACCAGTACCATGCTGTTTTGATTACAACTGCCCTGTAGTATGTCCTGAAGTCTGGTATTGTGATGCCTCCGGCTTTGTTTTTGTTGTACAAGATTGCTTTAGCTTCAACCAAAAGTATTAAGTAGAACAAACAAAAAAAATACTGAGGGATAACATATTAAGTTGTTCTATATCTCATTCTTTTTCTGTGTATGTTTGTGTGTGTGACTATGTGCTCTGTTCTGTTTAATTCATACTTACATTAGGCAGAGAACTTGAGCATTTCAGTATTTTCCTTTAAAAAAAATACCCAATATGGTTTCATTTTGAATATTTTGGGTCAAAAGCCCATTATTGATATATGATATGGAATGAAGTTTATGGATTTTTCTTCTCCTGTTTATAGAACGCTGTTGGTTACCTACCTTTATTTTACTTGTTTGCTTTACTGAATTCCTAAATGATCCCTGAATTTTTTGAATACTCCTGCTTTGTTCCTATGAGTCAGGGGAGTGTGACCCTACTCTCAGCTCCTGGGAAAAATCTTAACATATCAATGCCAAGTAGTGTAATTTCATTGCTTTTAGTAGTGAAAAGTTTGAAAATGGCAATGTAAACTAACTCCAGCCAATGAGACATGAGTCATGTACAGCAGAAATGGGTCCTGAGAAAGACTTCCTGCTAATAATAAAGAGAGACAAGAATAACCACTAATAGTAGTGAAGCAGTCACTAACCAGTAATGGAAATGTGATGCCCTCAAAGAGGAGAACAAAAGAAAATCACAAGAAAGTTGAGCATAAAGCCTGAGAAACTGTGCTGAGAGCAAGAAGTTCCTTCTGCGTGGTGAAACTATAAACACCTTTACTGGTTACGCCAGATTGAGCTGAAATATTCTTTTGTAGGAAAAGGCATCTGGGGTGATATAACTATGATGCTTACATGTGCATGTTGGAGGCAGGTAGTCCAGAAAACTTAGCTGGAAGCAAGTAAGATTCTCTGGGTAGGGACTCAAAGTTGACTTTGATATTTCCCTTTCTGGAAGCCAATAACCATTAGTTCCCATCTTTAAAAGTAGGTTTTGCTGAATTATTCATTGAATATCGAAACATGGCTACAAAAAAAATCTAAAAATCTGGATCTCATAAAACATAGAAGTAGACGAGAAAAATATATCATACAAGCATTATTCAACAATAATACATTCAAATTCTTGCTCAGCATTCTTTTGGGAGCATCAGTAAATGCAGAAGAGCTGTGTTTCAATATTAATTAAAAGAAAAAATGGTATTTTTGTGAAATTCTTTCTTCGGGACTTATAATTTATCTATACCATTAAGATTCAAAGTTTCTTGCTAGGGGAAAAAGCCAAATCATTAAAACACGCTTAGTATAATATGGTTTTTAAAAATACCCATAGAGTAAAAAAGGTGAAGAATTCTCAAACAAATCAAAGACCTTGAATAAGAACAAATATCCTTCTACAATTTTAAACATTCTCACACTGCAGCTCATTTCAACTTACTGGCAGTATAATGGGATTAGAAGAGAAGACCATCAGAAACACAAAAAAAGCGAAGAAAAGGAAATTAAGTGAAAAGAAAGGCTAGAACACAAATGAGCTTATTCTCTAAAGCGTGCAGAGTTAAGTACCTCATCAGTCCTATTCAACACTATTAGGAGGCTTACTGGTGACAGGGAGACCCATATAGAACATACTAGTACACATACACACACACACACACACACAGATTCTTTTTTGTAACATCAAGAACTTCCCAGAGACTCAAAATTAACTTTGTGAAGTTCATCAAGTAGAGCAACATTCTGCTGTAGTGACCTACTCACTTGACCAAAGAAGATACAAGGGGCTGTGATTTAAACTTAGGTGGTTGGGCCAGCACTGTGGTGCAGCGGTTAACACCCTGGCCTGATGCGCCGGCATCCCATATGGGCGCCGGTTCAAGTCCCGGCTGCTCCTCTTCCGATCCCGCTCTCTGCTGTGGCCTGGGAAAGCAGTGGAGAATGGCCCAAGTCCTTGGGCCCCTGCACCCACGTGGGAGAACCAGAAGAAGCTCCTGGCTTCTGGCTTTGGATCGGAGCAGCTCCAGCCATTACAGCCAACTGGGGAGTGAACCAGCAGATGGAAGAGCTCTCTGTCTCTACCTCTCTCTATAACTCTGTCTTTCAAATAAATAAAATAAATCTTAAAAAAAAAAAAAAAAGAAACTTAGGTGGCATTCAGCATCAAGGACCTTATCTCCTGCCTTCCTTGCATGCAGTGCTTGGACAGGCAGTGATATTTCTCTGTCAACTCTGTGTCTAACCCCCAACCCACCTTCCCTTTTTGAGTGGCTTGCTCTGTCTTGAAATGTCAGATCTCACTGGGCAATTATGTAATTCAACCTCTACACAAAGTGGGTGATTATGCAATTAGGAAAACCCTTAGCTTTTAGCTGTTTGTTCCTTAATCTTTCATTGATAAGCCCTGGTTGTGTAACTCTGAACAAAGCTCTCTTTCCAGAAGTGGTCGGTGTTTCATAGATATTTTTTCCCTCCAGCCCATTAGCTTGAAAATCTTCCTTAGACTCTGTCTTTTGTTTTTGTTTCTTGACTCTGAAGGCTAACATTATCACAATAGGATACTGGCTTAATCATGTGCCAAAACGAAACTTCTCCTCGTGAAAGGCTTCTTAGCCATTTTCTTCTCTCAATAATGGACTTTGCGTACCTTCTACTCTTATTAGCTCATAACTACTACCTGCAACTACATATTGGACCTAATAAGGTAATTTTTTTCCATTTTTACCAAAAAATAGAATGACAAAGAAAAAGAAAGCATGAAACAAAACCATGATTCAGCAAAAAAAATCCACATCTGGGGAATTACAGCCAAGTAAATATTATACACAGGTGATTCTCATAAAATATGTGAGGCAATGGCCAAAAATTATTGGTTGTAGTCCTTCAATGGAAAAACAAATATTTGTCACTGCTACACATTAAACATTAAAAGACAAGAAATATGGTGGGATGTTTAAACAAAATTAAAAAACAAAATTGAAGTGTTGTCTAGCACATTAAGATAATGAAAATCAGAATTCTAAGTAGAGACAGATGCCATACACCCTGCCCAGGCGTCCTCAAACTTTCCCCTGATACTCAACCTATTTGATTCATTCATTACTAAGAACAGGTTCCAGGATTGTGATAAGAACAGTTCTGTAAATCATAGCTCACAGAAAAGCAAGCGAGGAAAGTAAGATTAAAATAAATAAATAAATAAAACTCCTATAAACTCAAACTACTCTTGGCTTCTGAAAAAAAAAAAAAAAAACAGCAAATTTATACATAAACCAGGAGTAGCACTTTAAGATGTCTTGTTTGCTATTCATCTTTATTATTCATTATTCCTCTAGAGAGTAAACAGGAAGTCTCATTAAAGAAATTTAGCAATCCATTTTTATCTCCTCTATTGACTTTTCAGCTATCCTCTTGTGTTTTACTTTTTAGTGGTTGCTCTAGGGATTACAACATGCATCCTTAATGTATCACAGTTTACCATATATTAATATTATACTATTTGATGTCAGTCCATTACACCCTCCCATATTTTTAATATTGTTGTGACACATTTTATATATGCATATATTATAAACCATAAAATATATTACTGTTTTTTTCTCAAAAACACCTATTATCTACTAAAAGCATGTTAAAATGTGTAATGAAAAAAATCTTTTTACCCATGTACTTATAATTTCACAGATTATATTACTAGATATAAATCCTTTTCCTTAAGTCTGAATGATTTTTTTCAAAAAGTCTTGGGGTAACACATAATTTTAGATTTTATCTATTAAAAAATGTCTTCATTTTGCATTCATTTATTAAGGGTGTTTTTACTGGACATAGAATTAAAGGTTATAGTGCTATAAAAATCCATTCCATGGTTTTGTAGCTGGTAATTCTCCCTATAAACACTGAAGCTTTTCCACATCTGAATAACTGTAACATTGTCTTTCTCTGTCACCGGTTTTCAGTAATTTGGATTTGGTTTCAACAGGTGATTCCCCATCCCATCCCACCCCCATTTTTCCCTCTTGGGATTTGTTGCAATTCTGGCATTCTAGAACACTGTTTTTCATCAGATTTCGGATGATTTTCTTCCATTATTTCTTTATTTGTTCTTTGTTCATTTTTCCTTTCCTTTATCTCGTGGTCTCTTTCTTTTTTTCCTTTTCCTCCCTCTTTTCTCTCCCTCTCCCTCCCCTTATCCCTCTCCGTCATCTACTCCCTATCACTCTTCTTATGTGTGCCCGAGTTTCTCTCTACTTTCTTTCTGGTGCCCCACTGACACCTATGTTTCATTGCCTGACAATTTTTCATGGGTTTGTGTTCATCTCTTAACCCAGTGGTTTAAACTGGACAGTTTCCATAACCTTGTATTTGAGTTAGTATTGGTATCCTCTGCAGTATCCACACTTGTGAAAAACCTACCCAGTGCATTTTTCATTTTAGCCTCATATTTTTTATTTTATTCCTTTTCTAATATTGATGCTCTTTATACTTTCAAATGGTATGACCCATGACATGATCATTAAAAAGTTTTTGTCTGGTACTTTCATCATCTATGTTGCCACCTCTCTTCCCTGCTTCCTCAATTAATTGTCACTTCTCTTCATTATTTCCCCAATGCCCCTCTTTAATGGGTCACACTATTCTGTTCTTTTGAAGGTATGGGAATGTTGTGTGAATTGCTAGGTAACTAACTGTGATACTATGGTAGTCTAAATTAATGACATTTTTTTAAACAGTTTTGAATTTTATTCTGTGTTAATTTATTTATGACTCTGTTGAAGCAGGTTTTATGTTTTGGAAGAGGAATTTAGAATGATCTTGACCGTGGAGTAAGACTGCATGCAGCTAAGGCAAGGGAGTCTGTTGAGAGATACCATTTGAATGGTTAGGGTGATCAGCAAAATCTCTTTGCTTGATGGTAACTACATGAAGTCCCTGGAACAAATCAATCCAGAGCTCTTCAACTGCTTTTTCCTGATAGACCTTTCAGTGTCTTCCCTTAAGAATGCATGGTTTGGTACTACCAGGCATACAGATGCACATATTTGTGTGCTCCTTCTCACAAAGCTTCTTTCTCCCATGTAGCTTTCCCCATAATGAGAAATCTCAAATTCAGGACTTTCAGACTTCCGACTTCTTCAGTTTAGAGATGATTTCCATGAACTATACAAGCCCAGGCTGCACCTTGGACCCTGGGAGTGCTGTAGAACTCATCTCATATATTGCCCTACTTTGAGGAATTACACCTTCCCTGGTTCCTACTGAGTGAGTAAATCTAAAAATGCACTTGTTTTATATACAGGGACACTCTAGTAACTGTTATTCCATCCTAACTGGAAATAAAAGTTCACTGAAATATTTAAATGAAGAAACTTGGCATTATAATTATATCAGATCAAAGCAGAAACAGCAATTACATGTAAGGATGGAGAGCCAGGCCTTTCAAATCTGTTTTGTAGCTGATGTAACAAAAGATAAGGTAACCCTACATTCATACTCACAGGGTAGTGTAAACCTTTATTACAAGGGTTTCTAATAAAGGTGCTCCTTTATTACAGGAGCATCATTAGAAATTTTCAAAATGAGTATTGAAAAAAAAACTCAAGTATATACACAGAATAAAATAAAATATCAGATATTTTACATCTGATAGATATTTTAATGATATTATTAAATTAGCTCCTTCTAACAGAAGATGGGGCAACATTGATTTTTTTTCACTATGTTGCCACATAGTTAGTGTTCTTGGTATTTCAAGATGCCAAAATATGCTTTTATTGTTTGTGATGTAGTTCCTGAAGAATCTCTGAGACCATTTCCCAATGTGCTGCATGAAAACAAAGCACCAGTACACAATAAGTTTTGAAATTCTGCATACTACATCCCTTCTCAGAGGCTCACAAGCAACATTAGCATATTAGACCCATTAGGAAGTTTGCATATACAGACATTGTTTTCTTTGACAGTACACCTCTCAGCTGGGTGTTTTATTTGTTTTGTTTTGTTTTTGACAGGCAGAGTTAGACAGTGAGAGAGAGAGAGACAGAAAGAAAGGTCTTCCTTCTGTTGGTTCACCCCACAAATGGCCGCTGTGGCCAGCACGCTGTGCTGATCCAAAGCCAGGAGCCAGGTGCTTCCTCCTGGTCTCCCATGGGAGTGCAGGGCCCAAGGACCTGGGCCATCCTCCACTGCACTCCCGGGCCACAGCAGAGAGCTGGACTGGAAGAGGAGCAACCGGGACAGAATCTGGTGCCCCAACTGGGACTAGAACCCGGAGTGCCGGCGCCACAGGCAGAGGATTAGCCTAGTGAGCCACAGCGCCTGCCCTCAGCTGGGTTTTACCAAACCTATTTTACAGTTGAACATTCTGAGTCTCAGAGACTAAGTAAATTTTTCCAGGATCCACAGCAGTAATTGGTGAAGGAGAGATTGCAATCCAAGTATTTTACTTCCAAACATGCTACACTTTCCACAAAAACTTCTTTATTCACCCTACCTACTTGTACTAGCACAGGACAGGATCAGTTAAATATGTGACATATTCAAGAAATGTTTTCAGAGGTAGCTCAGTCCAATCGCTGTTGTTGTCACAAAATACTAATCTAAATAATTGAAAATGACCAGCAATTGATTTGGCTCGTGGTTCTGGAGGACAGGAAATGTGAGGGAATCTGCCTCATGAGGGCCTTCTTGATGCATCACAGCATGGATGAAGATATCACATTGTGTGTGTGTGTGTGTGTGTGTGTGTGTGTGTGTGAAAGAGAGAGAGCAAGAAGAAGAAAGAGAGAGAGAGACATAGAAAGAGAGAGAGAAGTGAAAGAGAGACAGAGAGAGAAGAGAGAGAGGGATAGATAGAGCCAAATTCCTCAGAACCTTGGAATATGGAGATAGTATCTCTGACAGAACAAAAGGTAGGCGTGTTTCCTTTCCATTATAAAAGACCTGAGCTACCTCAAACTAGGGTTCTTTTCCTATATCCCATTCTACTACAGGCGGCTGTCCCTTGCATTACTCAGTGGGGCTTGGATCTCTATTAACTGGCATAAGAAATGCTGATGGCAACTGGCTGTTGCTACTGTTATGAGAAATAAAATTATTTTTCTCTGATTTTAGAGTCTTATGTCTTCTGCCAGAATACATGAAGGCTAAATTGACATTTCTTGACAATAGGCAGGTATCTTTCTAGAATAATTTGGTTGGCGTGTAGCCTAGAGACAGAAAGGTAGAGTTCATATGACCTTGGATATTACATTGATATAATTAAACTGTCTCCCTTTAATATTTTGGAGTCTCATAACAAACAGAGATAAATATTCAAGATCCTGATTTTTATGTGTTATATTTATTTCCTACCCAAAACCAGAATGAGTGAGAGGCAGTGAAATGGATAGTATATTTATGCCCATACTCTTTTAAAAGCCATATTCCAAGAAAATTATGCTTTTATGAAGGAACAAAAAGTTAACATTCTTGCTGTTCTATGTTACATAAATAAAATCAGTAACACCCACCAAGTTAGCATTTATCTTTAAGTAAATAAGTAACTATGAAATAAAAATAAAGCAGTCAATGACCTTCAAATTAACTTATATTTCTCTACAAATTCCAACATATATCCACTTAAGTGTTTTCCAAGCTGGAAACAAAGGGAAAAACAACTAATCTATTCTACCCAGTTACACAAACTGCAAGCTTGTAACAGTCTTGTTAGAGTTTCCAAATCAAGAATGGTGAGATGTACTTAATTAATTAGTGAGATCATTTAAACAGTGCCCTTAGAGAAAAATTTTCCTTGTTTTTACTTTACCTAAAAGGTCTCAAGACATTTAACCAATACTTAGTGCACTCATTCTTTACAGCAACCCAGTTATAATCTTAGGAATGAGAACATCTAACAGATGCATGAGCATGTATTTTCTCCAGGGTAGATTTAGTTCTGTTCCAAATAAAAACAAATACAGAGGACATCAATGCTCAAATTATTCTCAATGGCTGTTGAGCTATCCATCAGTCTCCTACACATGGAATTACAATCTCCTACAGCACCAACTCTCTCTTAGAGCCACTTAAATGAGATACAAATGTACTCCAATTTTCATCTTGAGAATGAATTTCAGATCAGCTTCTCAAGGTGGGAAACCAAAGCAAAAATATAAATGAGAAATAATCAGAAATTAATTTTAGAAATTTTAATTCCATAAAACTCCTATTTTCCTTAACTACTTTATGTAACTGAAGCACAGAGTCTGGTAGAGACTTTTTTTAAGTGTTTATTATTATTATTATTATTATTATTATTTTTGACAGGCAGAGTTAGTGAGAGAGAGACAGAGAGAAAGGTCTTCCTTCCATTGGTTCACCCCACAAATGGCAGCTACCGTCGGCACTGCGCTGATCTGAAGCCAGGAGCCAGGTGCTTCCTCCTGGTCTCCCATGCGGTTGCAGGGCCCAAGCACTTGGGCCATCCTCCACTGCCTTCCCAGGCCACAGCAGAGAGCTGGACTGGAAGAGGAGCAACCGGGACAGAATTCGGTGCCCCAACCGGGACTAGAACCCGGGGTGTGGTAGAGACTTACCCAGAACTTACAGAGCTCTGTAAACATGGGACCAGTATGAGAATGTCCCAAATATTCACACAATATTCTGTCATTCTTTTTATGATGCGGCACATGATACCTCTGTTTGTTCTTTGTGTGTGTTTTAAAAGACTCAATTACTATATGGGGTTTAAAGAGTTGGGAATTTTTATACTTAATAAGTTTTTATACTTAATCAAAAGTCCAATGTGTTCTATTTAAAGGAATAAACCAAGAAGCTGTAATTTAAGTCAGACTTGTGAGTGTTCCAATATAAAGCTTTATTGGATTTTCAATTATAATTAACAGAATAATAACTAAAGAAGTAAACAGAAACAGAAATGACTGTACTATCAAACACCTGCTTCATAATTATTTGAACAACAAAATGTTTTTGAGTCTCCCACTTATTTATAATCCTGGCATGTTTTTTAAAATTCCTGCCTATGTATCAATCTGCTTAATTATTTTACAGCTCTCCATGAGACAAAAACAGCTCAAAAAATAATCTGATCCAGGTGACAAACTAGCAGCCATAAATCTATTACTGGGAGGTCAGTCCATGCAAGTAGAGCTTAAAAAACTAGGCAAATATAAAAGCCTGTGAAGTTCCAGTGAATTAAATCCTCAGCCAAAGGGTATTGCAGTGACCTCAAAATATCAATTTAGGACTGAGACTCAGTGGATTCACAGTCATCTTACCAGTGAAAGGTGGGAACGATTTGGAAACTGTCTTTACAGAGTTAATGCCGAATAAAAGCAAGCGTCTGCCATCCTCCCATAAAGGAGACTATGTACAATTTTCATTTGGCATCCTAACAATCTTATATTTGGTTTGAGCAGTACATTTTCATTTCATTCATCATTTAAAGACAGATAATCAGAAAGTCATTACACTGGCCCACACCAGACCCTTCGCTCGATTGTATCGTAATTGAGCACCGCAGAGCGTGTGCCAGATCTAATGGATAATGAATATATTATGTCAGTAGAACCGCCTCAGTGAAGCTCCTGGGGAATAGACAGAGGGGGCTGTGGTGATGACATACAGGGTCACAGATGTTGTGCCGATTTACTGATGGAATGATTGTGTAATTAGGTAATCAATGGTGGGTAATGCACTGTTATGGGCATCTCACTCTAAAATTGGAATGAGTGTATGATGGACAAGTTACCATTTATTGAACATAGTTTAGAAAGACCAGAATTTTCTTGGGATTGAGTGTAGAGTGATTGCTAGCTATTAAAGAGCACATGTCTTGGGATAGAAAGATTAAGATGTAGACATGAGCCTTGTATAATACGTGCTACATATTATAAGAATATGTAGCACAGCCCTTAAGTTGCCTTCTCATTGTAGCCTGGTAAAACCTATTTTTTTAGAATAATGATGTTAATGAAAAATATATAGATAGTCACATTCCACAATAGTTCACTCAGAAAATCCTTTGCTCTATAATTACCTATATTTAGAAGTTTGTCAGGCTTCAGAAATACTTCAGCACATAACAATAATTTTGATAATAAAAAGCAAAATTATTATTTAAAACTAGGGAGTCCTTTGAAGTTTCAGGCATTTAATACAGTGTACATGTATCATCTCATTTATTCAAAACAGCCCTAAGTAGACAGTTACTACTAGCCTCATTGTACAGATTTGTAGACAAAAGCATATATTAATCTAGCAATTTCTCACGATCATAATGTAGTGGAAGGGTGAGCCAGTAGTCAAAAAAGATTATTTAATTCAATACACATAATTATTGCTGCTTTATGGTCTTCTTAGCCTGACTCAACTCCATTGAAACTTTGTTCTTTTCTCTGTAAAAGCATTTTTCACATGCATGTTTGTGAAAGATGTGCAAAATATCATACAATGGTACACATTTTAAAAAGAAGGGGAAAAAACCTCCTTATATGTTATATTTAAGGCCACAGACCAAACAGTGTTAAAAATATGACAAGGATACAGATTTGTCATTGCCTGGCATTCTTCCTGTTACACTGGGGCAGTCTGATTTTAAAGTATAAAATTTCAAGTACTATAGATTTTATTTTTATCACAGTTAACAACAACTAAATGTTGCCCAGTAGAGTTTACGTAAACCTCACTTCCATTACATCTCTTGTGCATTGAGATTCTGACATTTGATTTAATTTGCTTAGGCAATGATTGACGCATTTATACCAATCTGTATATGCTATGATTTTGGTGATTCCCCCTCCCCTGCAATAAGAAGATAAGGTTTCTCAAAATAGTGCACTCTATCAATGTTAAAAGGGCTCATTCTTATGCTATATTTAAACATGCATATGATGACAAAACAGAAAAGCATTTTGTTTATTAAAGGCATATATTAAACAGCAACAAAAAAAACCCAAGCATATCATACACAAAACAAAGTGATGAATAAGGGTGTGGTTGTCAAGGTATGTGTGGCAGGGGGTACAAACAGAAGAAATAGAAACAGAAATGACCCACATATTTTTAAATTGTTAAGATTAATGTCTAAAAATGAGATGAAAAATGGAGATTTTTTTTTTTTACTGGGTGGACAGACTCAATAACAAAACAGTCAAATGGAAATTTAAGGGTTGAAATATAAAATATCTAGCATTGGATTTTATATAGCAGAAGAGAAGAGAGTGACATAAAAGCTAGATTAATGGGAAAACTTTCATATTGGAGCACATGAATAAAACTGAGGGAAACCAAGAAAGGAGAAAAAAACACATGATACATGCTTGAAAGGACTATTCTATCAATAAGTGGGATTCTACAAAGAAAGGAAGTGATAGTATATTGGTTATCTGTTGTTTAAAGGTTTATTTATTTATTTGAAAGGCAGAGAAACAGAGAGAAGAAGGAAAGACAGAGAGCGATCTTCCATCTACTAGTTCAGTCCCCAAATGGCAGTAATGGCTGGAGCTGGGACGAGTGGAAGCCAGGAGCCTCCTCTCGGTCACCCATGTGGGTGCAAGGGGCCCAAATACTTGGGCTGTCTTGTGTTGCCTTCCCAGGTTTACTAGCAGGGATCTGGATTGGAAATGGAGTGGTGAGGACTGGAATCAGCACCCCTGTGGGATAGCAGTTTTGCAGGCAACCTACTTTACCTACTATGCCACTGCACCAGCCTCTTGGCTATTTCTATTGATGTGGACCAAATTACTACAGTATTTAGTAGCTTAATATAATGGACAACTGTTATCTCACAGTTTCTGAGTGTCAGGAATGCAGGCAAGGATTAGCTTATTTTAAAGTCTCTAGTTTCATTCACATTGACAGATGGGGCTATGATCTTATCTGAAAGATTGACTGAGAAAGGCTCTGTTTCCAAATTCACTTGCATAGTTGTTGATAAGATCCTATTCCTCATTGGCATTTGTACAAAAAACACTCAACTCTTTCTGCCTATTGGCTGGAGGCCTTGCTCATTTCTGTGCCACCTGGACTTCTCCCTAGAACAAAACTCATATCATGGGAGCGAGCTTCTTTAAATAGTATGCAGTTGGAGCTGAGGTCAAAGGCACAGACTATGTGTGAGCTACTGGTGAAGTCAACACCTGTTATTATAATCTAATGGTGAAGTGAACACTAGTGTTATTGCCTTATTCTACTCATGAGAAGCAAGACACTATGTCCAAACCACACTGAGAGAAAGGGAATTACAAGAGATCATGAATTCCAAGAATAAGTTATCACTGGGAGTCATCTTAGAGGTCACCCACCACAAACAGAATGAAGCCGAACTTAAAGAGTATTTGAAGCAATCCCTTGGCTGACATGGAAACAGGCTTCTCAGATTTCTGACTACAGGGAATACAAGTGGCCTTTAATCTGCCTAAAATACATCTTCATGTTGATATCAAGGCCACAGTTACTACAGGATACCTGCAAACAAAATGGCCAATGTGGATACAAAGGCAGGTATTTTTCTGGAGGAGAAAGTCCTTTATTGGTGACTTCAACTCAAGAACTACTTCACAATCTTAGGAACCTCTCCTTGTTATCTCACTGTAGTCTAAGAGGTCTCAACCTAAACTTCCTTTTTTTTCTCTATTTCATTCAGTGTTAGACATTAATTGTGCTCTAACAATTCTTGAATATTGTGAACCCCTACAATTTTCTCTCACAAATACTTCACCTAATAAGTTCCTTGCTGTTGTCCAATTTTGGAGTTGCTTCTTGTAGAACCTGGACTAACACAGGTATGTCCTAAAATATTTCCCAACCTAAACACATATATAAAGCCATAGTGTGAATAAGCTTAATATAACAAAGATGAATAAAAGAAAAATTCTGAATTTTAATATAAATATATGTACACAAACATAGCAAAAAACGTATCCATGGCTTTCAAAGAAGAAATGAGGCTTATCATGACTTTCAGGAGACTTTATGAAAGCCAGAAGACAATGGAACAGCCACATAGAAAGGTTAAAGGGAACTACCTGGCATGTTAGTGTTCTATACAAGCACAAATACATTCCTCAGTGATTTTGGAAGAATATAAAAAAATTAACACAAACAGAAATGAGATCCCATCACTAATAGAATAGTTATTCACACAGGCGGAAGAAACAATATACCAAATGGAAACATGGCAATTCAAGAAGAAATAAAGAATAGAAAAGGCTTTGCATATGGTTACATCTAACTTAACACTGACTTCTTAATAATAAGTTCTTCTGTATTAAAAATATATATACAATTAAAATGTGTGATAAAATAGCCCCAAAAGAAATGAGGATGTGAATGGAGTAAAGTATGAAGGAGTTCTAAAAGCAAAGGAAGTTATAAAGTATCAATATAGGATAGAATGCTAAGAATTCAAGGATGCACATTCATGCTGTAATCTCTTAAGTAATCACTAAGAGCTTTTATATTAAAATCAATTAATGAACCCTTATGCTTATTTCAAGAAAAGGCAAGATGGACAAAAAATGAAAAGTTGTAATGAGAAAATAAGTAATCAAATAATGGAATTCAAAACATTTTATCAGTAATTACACTAAATATAAATGAACTAAATAAAAAAATCCAAAGATTGTCAGAGAAAAAATAAAATATAACAAGTCTCAGGTATATGACATATCTAATGAATGTCTTAAGAACACGGAAGTTAATAAGTCTAATATAGATTTATATATAACAGGCTAGCAAGCAAGCAACAGATGCTACCAACTCCATGTAATGTGTACATTGGGGGTGATCATAACTTCTCATGGTGGTTCAAGAATTGTGGCACAGGGAGTTAAACTATCACCTTCAGCTCCAGTATCCCATTAGTGCACAGTCAGTCTCTGCTGCTCCGTGTCTCATTCAGCTCCTTGCTAATGCACCTAGGAAAGCAGCAGAAGATGACCCAAGTACGTGGGCCCCTGCTACCCATGTGGGAGACCTAGATGGAGTTACAGGCTCCTGACTTGGACCTAGCCCAGTCCCAGCTATTATGGCCATTTGGGAAGTGAACCAGAGGATGAATTCTCTCTCTCTCCTCTCTCCCCAACTTCCTATCCCTCTCCCACTCTCCCTTTGTTTTTCCCTATATCTCTTTTAATTCTGCCTTTCAAATAAATGAAACAAATCTTAAGTAAAAAACTGAAGACAACAGTCATTTTTCTGAGCTAGTAGAGAAAAACACTTTCTTATACTCCGTGATGTCAGAGTTCAGCGTCACCATGCAGCTTCCTGCCTCATGTGATTTGCAAAGTAATTCTGAGCCTTTGCTAAAACGTCTCTGAGACTTTTCTAGAACTCATATCTGAGACTTTACTAAAATGTAGCCTATTTTGGATAGGGCAAAAAACACAGAAACCAAAGAAATTTTTATTTAAAAGGGGAAACACCATACTCTGAGAATCCTAAAGATAAATTTTCAAGGACAGAATACTCATATAGAAATTAAAAAGAACTGGCAAAGATATAAAAAGTGTTATTCACTTCACTTACCTCAGAAAGCATCACAGGCCTACCTACCTATTCCAGGGTTTCTCAGATACAATTTACCATGGAGTTAATAATATAACTACATGCCATTCCTTCACCCTGACTGACTCCTTATTATAACCCTTGTTACAACAAAAACAACTTTCTCTCTTCACCCCACTAATCTTCAACTCTTTTATAAGGAATTTTTATTTTAAAAGATTTATTTATTCATTTATTTGAAAGGCAAAGTTGGAGGGTGGAGGGAGGGAGGAAGGGTTGAAGGGAGGGAGGGTGAGAGAGAGAGAGAGAAAGAGAGATCTTCTATTCTCTGGTTTACTTTCCAAATGGTTGCAACGACCAGGTATGGACCAGGCTGCAGGCCAAAGCAAGAAGGCAGGAGCTTCATCCTGGTCTCCCACATGGTTGGCAGGGGCCAAGCTTGGGACATCTTATGCTGCTTTCCCAGTTGTGATAGCGTGGAGTTGGATAGGAAGTAGAGTAGCCAGGACCTGAACTGGCACACATATGGCATTCTGGCAACACAGGCTACGTTTTAGCCCACTGTGCCACAGTGCTAGCCTAGGAATTTTCTAATGTGACTGCAGTCTGAGAGGGAAGGAGCTAATTGTATTATAATAAATTTCAGGAAAAATTCTAGCATGTTAGTAATATTCATACGAACATCAATCTAATTGTGCCAATATGCCCCACTGTAATGGCCTTAGAACCTCCTCTTCCTCACCATGAAGAATCAAATAATCTTTTCCAGTGCACACAAAAGCCATTTATCCTACCTATGCTAAGCTATTAGGCAGCTTCTAATAAGTTAGTCATAGTTCGGTCACTTTGTGAGCCAAAAACATATCCTGATTTTCCCTGATGTCTAACTGAGACATTCATTTTTTGAATTACCATCATCTGGTGCTAGGTGAAATGTTACCCACAAAAGGAATCTGTAGGCCATTTTTTTGGTATCATTTGTGATGTTATTTCAAAAACTTCATAGAAAATGTAATTAAAAAGATGTTTGTTTTGTGTTTGTGAAAAGGTTCGGAACCCATGCATGGAGAAGTCTTCATAGAGTTCAGATACATAAGTAACATAAAAGAAAAACCATGCATGAATTCAAAAAATTTTTACACCAAGATAAGCTTACCTATTAATTACATTTTATGGCAAACTTCTTTAAGTTCCCTTCTATGCATTTGTAAATATAGCAGAGAAAATATACAGACTTTGCTAAAAAAGTAAAGTAGGTACAGGAAGGAAAAGAAAAAAATAAGTTAATTGTGTTCAAGCCACCTGAAATGCAGTAAAACACTGTTCCTGTGTTATTAGAAACAAAGAAACAAGATTTTTGAAGTCTTCCCTTTAAATGAAATGTAGATTTTATTATCTAGAACCTGTACTGAAATAATCCCTTGTTCATTTTTCCATTTTCTTAACAGTTCTGCCTCTGGAAGCCAAGCCAACTATATATTATGCGAAAAGTAGTGATAAAGGTGAGTTATTAATAGGATTTTCATTGCTAAGGAAGTAGTGACACCTCACTTTAGTAGCATCATGCCTTACTCCCAGGATGAACTGTCATTTCATTCATAGCAGTCAAAGAACTACTTCCTCTTCCTTGCATAGGAAAACTCTGTGTTCTTCTAATTTGAAAACCAAACCACTGTCAAAAACAAAAAGCTTTTGACAACTTTATTGTCTGTCATAAATCAATCTGGCAAGAGCAAGCGACAAAATATGAAATGTCAAACCTATACTTCTGTCTTTTAAAATGATAGTATTCTTTGTATATTTAATGCACAGATTTATTTTTTTCTAACCTACCAATAAATAACACTGCTTGATGCTTGATAAAGAAAAAGCCACATTGCACAAATACACTAAAAAACACAAATTAAACATATGATTTGTTAACAAAGTTATTTTAGGAACACTGTATAGAAAATCATGTAAGCAATAAATCCACTATCTCTAAAGTATTATGAGACTATGAATAAGGTTAACATACATGAAATTTTTCATGTTTTTAAGCCAAGTTCAGTGAGGTAGGCATTGTGACGCAGTACATTAAGTCTTCTCTGTGCCTGCACCCCACATCAGAGAGCCTGGTTTGAGTTCTTCCTGCTAATGTGCCTTGGAGGTAGCAGGTAATGACCCAAGTACCTGAGCTCCTGCCACTCATGTTCGAGACTTTTTGAAGTTCTGGACACCTGCCTTTATCCTGAACCAGCTTTGGCGTGGCCTTGCCCTCACTATTACATAAATTTGGGAAGCAAAGAAGTGGATGGAAAAATCTTTGTCTCTAAGTCTCTCTCTCTCTCTGTTTCTCCCTCTCAGTCACTATGTCTTCTAAATAAATAAATAATAATCTTAAAAAAAAAATCAAATGGACTGAACACCAATATTTCAAGTGATTTGTGTGATTTATTACTTATCAATATAATTTCATTAATACTCATGGCTTTCATATGATAGAGATTGAGGACATACTTTTTGTGAGATTTAATTTTTAATTTCTGAAGTTACAGAGACTGAGAAAAGGAAAGACAGGATTCCAAGAGTGTATTTATTATCATTATCTGTTTTTACTATTATTTTACAATTTTTATTTATTTTATTTGAGAAGTAGAGAAAGAGACAAAGACGGAACTCCCACTTGAGGGTTCACCCTGCAACCTTCTGGCAGACAGCAATTCAGCCTGGGTCTCTCACGTGAGTTGCAGGGACCCAAATACTTGAGCCATCACCTGCTAACTCAGGGTCTGTATTAGAAGGAAGCTGGAATCAGCATGCAGCTGAGACTTGAACCCAGTCTCCCTGATCTAGGAAGTGGGCATTGCTGGTTGGGGTTTAACTGTGTGTCAAAGGCCCATCCCATAAATACTCTTATTTATTTATTTATTTTTTGACAGGCAGAGTGGACAGTGAGAGAGACAGAGAGAAAGGTCTTCCTTTTCCATTGGTTCACCCCTCAATGACCGCTGCGACCAGTGCACACTGATCCGAAGCCAGGAGTCAGGTGCTTCTCTTGGTCTCCCAGGCGGGTGCAGGGCCCAAGCACTTGGGCCATCCTCCACTGCACTCCCAGGCCACAGCAGAGAGCTGGACTGGAAGAGGAGCCACCAGGACAGAATCCGACACCCCAACTGGGACTAGAACCCAGTGTGCTGGCGCCGCAGGCGGAAGATTAGCCTATTGAGCCATGGCACTGGCCATGGCTAAAGAACGCTGACAGATGGGTAACCATCCTCACCCTACATGGAATACTCAAGACATGGGGCCAGCATTGAGCATAGTGGGTTAAGTCAACACATGTGACACTGCCGTCCCATATGAACACTGGTTGGTGTGCTGGCTGTTCCAGTTCCAATCCATACTCCCTGGAGGAGGGCCCAAGTGTTTGGGCCCCTGCTACCCACATGGTGAGGTGCCAGTGAGCTGTGGCCTGACCAGAGTCACTCCATTTTGCCCCTGGGGATCCTCTATTTTTTTTTTTTATTCAGTTGCACAACTAGTATCTACTCAAAAACTAATCAGTTAAGAATGTTATCTGCAAGGTTTGTTTACCTTAAATGCTGGGAACTCATGTGTGTCTCTCTTTGTGTCTTGAATAAATTATAAAAAGAAAAGAAAAATAATAAAAGGTAAAAGGGTAGTTAACTAAATTAACAGTTGACTCAACTTTTAGTCAACTAAATTATAAATGTATGAAATACATGCTAGCCAAGAGATTCAGTTAAATAAATGAAAAAGGGAAAAATAAACATTGTTAATATTGATAATACATAAGAAAAGAAAAAAACAGAAAGAGATAATATTTTAAAGATTTATTTACAGAGAGGAGAGGCAGAGAGAGAGAGAGAGAGAAAAAGAGAGAGAGAGGACTTCCATCTGATGGTTCACTCCCCAATTGGCCTCAACGGCTAGAGCTGCACCGATCCGAAGCAAGGAGCCAGAAGCTTCTTCTGGGTCTCCCACGCAGGTGCAGGGGCCCAAGGACTTGGGCCATCTTCCACTGCTTTCTCAGTCCATAGCAGAGAGCTGGATCAGAAGCGGAGGAGCTGGGTCTCGAACCAGTGCCCATATAGGATACCAGAGCTTCAGGCTAGGGCATTACTGGCTGTGCCACAGTGCCAGCCCCAAGAGATAATATTTTAAAAAAAAAGACAAAAAATTTTCTTGTAATAGTTTAACTTACCAACAGGACAAATAGGAAACAGTGCAATTCCTAAGAACTTGAAGAAAGAGACTAATTAGTAAAAACTGAAAATATGTATCTTGAGGGGCTGGCATTGTGGCACAGCAGGTTAAGCCTCTGCTTGGAATGTCAGTATCTCTTATCGGAACTATGGTTAGAGTCCCAGCTACGTCATTTCCTGTTACAATGCCTGGGGAGACAGCAGAAGATGGCCCAAGGACCTGGGCTGCTGCCACCCACCTGGAGATTAAGGTGGAGTTCATGGCTCCTGGCTTTAGCCGGGCTTAGACCTTGGTGTTATACTCATTTAGGGAGTGAACCTGTGGATGGAAGATTTCTGTCTCTCCTTCTCTTTCAGTTGTTCATCCTTTCAAATAAACAAATACATACACACACCAGAAAAGAAAGGCCTAGATAAGTTCTAACAGATATTCAAGACATAGCTAATAATTAGAATGCAATACTTTCCAGAGAATCGCTAAGGCACAATCTTTCTAAGGTATGTCATAAAGCAAGGATATGCATCTAAGTTAGCATAACTTTCAAAGGCAAAGTAAAAAGAGATAGTTTGAAAAGGATAAATATAGGCCAATCATTTTTTTCTAGATTGAAAAAAATCCCAAGCAAAATGTTAGAAAGCCAAACATCAATACTATAATAATACTTAAAATAATAACTGTGATGATTATTCATGATCAGTTTGAACATTTTCCAAATATAAAGAATATCACAATTGTGGGGAGCAACTCGGACTAGACTAAGTTACTGGAATTAAGACTTATTCTATGCATCTGCTCTCCCACAATATGGCGCTGAGAAGGGAGAAACAGCTTCTACACAGCTGCCTCCAGTTCAACCACTAAACTGTAGGACCTACTCCTGATTGGAGGAGAGCAGCGTACTCGGCGTGTGGGCAGCCGAGTTGGGATTGGCGGAAGAGGACTATAAAGGAGGAGAGAGACAACATGCACCAGGAACATCTATCTGAAGGAACACCTGTGCAGCCCCCGAGAGAGCCGGCCGGCGGTGTGCCGCTCCCCTGCGGAAGTGGGGAAAGTGGCCAGGGGGAACCGCCCTTCCATGGAGGTGGAAGGGACAGTAGCCAACCCGGGAAGAACCAGCAGCAAACCCGGGGAGGGCCGAGCAGACAAAAGAACAGCTCAGGGTCTTGTGTCGTTCCTCCACGAAGACGGGGAGCGACATAATGGTGCCGTGACTCAGATATGAAGCCTAGGCAGGGTTTAGTGTCGTTCCTCCATGAAGAGGGGGAGCGACAACAATATTTATTAAAGTAATTTTCTATGTTAATTGATAAAATAAAAAAAAAGTTTTGAAAAGTTATTTAACAGAATAAAATAGCAATTCATAATTTAAACAAAGTCTCAGGAAAGATAAAATAGTAAAAATAATCCCAAACCTGATCAAAAGTTAACTACTTTAAAAAAACCTACATCAAAATGTTGAATCATTACTCCTAATACATTCTAGTCCATGTGGTGCTAGAAATTTCTACTAAGGTAATAGAGGAATAAAGGTTATAAGAATTAAAAGATACAAAAGTGACTCCACACATAATTATTAAGACTGTCCATGGGATCAGTATTCCAGAATCCCATTTGGGCACAGGTTCACGACCTGGCCTCTTTACTTCAGATCCAGCTCCCTGCTAATTCACCTGGGAAAGCAGCAAAAGATGGCCCAAGTGCTTGGGCCCCTGCATCCACGTGGGAGACTTGGAAAAAGCTCCAGGCTCTTGGCTTTGGCCTAGCCCAGCCCCTGCTGTTGCAGCCATTTGGAGATTCACTAATCAGTGGAAGGAAGATCTCTCTCTCTCCTCCTCTTTCTGTAACTTTGCCTTTCAAGTAAATAAAAAATAAATCTTAAAAAAGACTATCTACACTGAAAACCTAACATTATACAGAATATAAGAATTTGAATAAAAAACAATGAGTTTGCTAGATAAGATCAATACATGAAAATTATATTATTATACACTAAAATAAATATATGATAAAGACAATAACAAAAACTTAAAGCTACACTTACAGAGAAAACAATAAGACATTTAAAAAATTCTATGTGAATCTAAAGAAGTACTCTCCTCAAGGAATGGAAATATAATAATAACAAGATACAAATTATCTCCAAATTTCTGTTTCAACTCAAAGAAATTCCAATAAAATTCTTTAACAGTGATAATTGAGTATTATACAAAGTAAAAACCTAAAAATAAGAATAAGGAAGAATACCCTGTGAGATATCAAGATTATAAAAATAGCACCGTAATTCAGACACTGTGACACTAGGGCAGTGGCAGAGGCAGATACAAAAAAAGACGTGAGTGAGGGGTAACAGAGGACTCAATTCTCCAACAACATCCAACAAATCTTGCTGATGGAAATGTTCTTATCTGCGCTGTCCAATAAAAGTCATTCCTGGTGATGGGTGGCTTATCAGTACTTGAAATACTGTGACTTAAAAGCAGTGCTTCAATTTGCTTTATTATAATTAAGTATAAATGTGAGTATCTACACTTCAGTTCTGGAGTCATGTATACAGGGGAGCTTAATCAACAATGAAGAGAGCAGCAGGTGAATGTTGTAGCCTTAGACGGGAAAGGCATTGATCCCTACCTCACAAAATACACACCCTCAAAACCTCACTTGGATTACATTTAAACATAGAGTGACACTACTTTACTGTATTTAGAAGACATCATGACAGTAACTTTGCTGTTTCCCTAAAGTAACAAATGCATTCGAAAATTGGACTTGAAAGACAAATTGTAAGGAAACAAATCATATATCTTGCGTTAAAAATAACCATAAGTTAAATGAAAACTATAAACTATAGATGTGGAGACAGTTTTGTAATACATACAGCAAATAAAGTTTCTGAGTCCCAACTATGTGAAGACTTTTAAACTCTATTTAAGAATTAAAGAAAAAACAAAATGAGGAGACAGCATTGTAACTCAGCAGGTTAAACTGCCACCTGCAAAGCTAGCATCCCATATGAGCACTGGTTCAAATCCTGGCTGCTCAGCTTCCAATCTAGCCCCATCCTGTGAAAGTAGCATAAGATGGTCCCAGTGCTGGGGCCCCTGCCACCCATATGGGAGACCTGAACGGAGCTCCTGGCTGCAGGCTTTGCCCCAGAACTGGCTGCTGTGCCATTTGGACAGTGAACCAAGGGATGGAAGATCTCTGTTTCTCTGACTCCCTTTATCTCTGTAATTCTGCTTTTCGAATAAATAAAATTAAATAAAAAATGTAAAGAAATTAACAGGCAATTCACAGTAGAGTAAAAACTACATGTGAAAAGATGCAGAATCTGACTACATATTAGGAAACACAGACTGGAATTTCCTGCCCAGCAAGTAAAAAACTTGAAAATGACTGACAATCCCAAGAATTGTCATGATATAGATAAACAGGGATTCCTGCCAATTACTTTAGGAACGTAAATTAGCATAACCTCTTTGATGAGATATACAACAAAATCTGGTCAAGCTGAAACTGTATAAAATGTATCACCTATTTTATTCTCAAATAATCTATAGAAACATAAATTATAGGTAATATAAGCCATTACTTACAATTATGACAATGCAAAAAATAACTCAACTGTTTGCTACAAATGAATAAGTATGAATATTCTTATAATGGCATATTACATAACCATGAAAATTAATGAATTATAGCTTCATGAATTATCATTAATTTGCCCTACAATTATGCTAAGAGAAAAAGCCCTACAGGAGAAAGCTATGTGAGTTTTATTTTATAGCATTAAATTTTGTCAAGGCGTGTTTATGTGTCTATGTACATGTAGTATCATAAATCCAAATATTAAAAGTTTAAAGAGATATGTCAAACAGTTAACATAGATTTCAAGGATAGTTGCTACTTCCTTGAAAGGAAAAGTAAAGTAATTAAAATATTACTAAACACACTACATACACAAAAAACAATAAGAGGGGTCTGAAGTTAGAATGAGCATATAATTTTTGAACATTTACCTTTTTTAATTTTCAAATTACACCAATTCTCCCTCTGTTGCAGTTCATTTGCTCTTCAGCACATACTAGGAAGTTTAGAAAGTAATTTCATCTCTCAAAAAATAGGTTCATTTAAACTGAAAAGAAATCACTAAAGAAAGAACAGAAGGAAGGAAGGAAAGAAGCCAGCCAGCCAGGGAAGCAGAAAAAACGAGACAGGCTATCGAAGCTAAGCCTGCTCCCGCAGCGCTGGCATCCTGTAAGGGTGCCAGTTCATGTCTTGGACCTTTCTCTTCCAGCCAGGTCTCTGCTTATGGCCTGGGAAAGCAGCAGAAGTCGGCCCAAGTGCCGGGGCCCCTGCACCCAAGTGGGAGACCAGGAAGAAGCTCCTGGCTCCTAGCTTCAGCCTGGCCCAGCCCCCGCCATTGTGGCCACTTGGGAAGTGAACTAGAGGATGGAAGACCTCTTTCTCTTTCTCTCTCTCTGTCTCTCAGCTTTGCCTTTCAAATAAATAAAATAAATCTTTAAAAAAGAAAAAAAAAAAGAGAGAAAGAGGAGACGGGAGAAGTGAGAGGGAGACTAAACTCATCTTGCCACAGCCTCCATCCATCACCGTATTTGACTTTTTTGTGTTTCAGATCTATGTAATACTATTTATTACCTAAAAAGTGTACAGTCTGAGGTTTGTAACTGTCTGTCTCTGATATCTCTCTCATTTTAATCGACTATCTGATCAAGATCTTTCATTTTTTAACATGAGGTTTTATATGAAGATTCTATCAAACATTAGGGAATTAATCCTACCAGTTCAAGAGGTCAAAGATAAAGCGTCATTTGGTGAGGGGTAAATCTAGTGGAGGAAATAAGTCTTTAAAACATCTCTCTCTATCCTTTTCAGTGGAAGAAGAAAAAAATACCCACCAACCATGCCTCCAATTGCTGCATTACAATCTTAATTTCAGTATTACATGGCCGTCTAAAAGCATTTCACAGGTGTTTGCTGGAACTCATTAGACTATTTGGAACTCCTTCATGCTCCCTAAAAGGCAATTAAAATGTGTCTGCAAATTACCTCCTGTGGGCCAAAGCACAGCTGCCTCTTCCCCCAGTTACTACACAGTGTTTCCAAACACCAGAAAACTACTTGGAAACCATCAGTTTGCAAAGGCAAAAAAGGGCCTTTGGGTGGCTTCCTTTCTTCTCATCTCCAGATAGGCCGACTCACTCGGGTCTGCTGCCAAAACACAGGACTAGGCTGTTAAATGCTAGAAGTGGCTGATTACAAAGAGAGCTTTAAGGGCTAAGGATACAATCAGGACTTGACTGATCTAATGAACTGGTGGATTCTGTTACAAAACCTTTCCTTCCCTCAACAACAGTCACATACAAGCGTACATTGGCTTTCAAGGTTATTCAATCAGAAACTGTGTGCCTCTGAAGGTTAAGCACTGGCTTTGTCAGGCTGCTAATCACTTGATGTCTACGTATTATCTATTTCTCTGAGAATCATGTTCATTGTCAGTATATATCATGAGATCCATAAACAGTCTGCATATGTCATCTACTATTAGGAAAAAGCTCTTCCATTCTTCCTGGAGAATTCTACTCTTGGAAGCACAGAAGGAACACCACTGAGCAGGCATGAGCATCTCACGGCCATCCTCTACAGTAACTGCTCTGTTGAATTCCACCGTGCAGGCTGCGACAATTGAGGCCCCAGGTGGCCACAGCCAGAGAGTCAACTGGTACCTGGTCAAAGTCACAATCAGACTCAGGCCATCTGATTATGAATCACAAGCGCGTGATCAGACATGCTTTTGTGGTAACACAAAATAATTCTCTAATGATTCCATTCATTCCAAACTTATTGTATCCCAATTCTTAGGTAGAATTTTTTCCCCTGAATTTGAATTACATCAATTGATTTCATTTTACAGTTGAGTTTCTTGATTTCAACTAAATCATGAAAAATCGGGTGCTAAGACATGGTATAACTAGAAGTGAAAACAAAAATTAAGCAATAGGAAAGTGCTATATTTTCAAAACTTACGCCATAAAATAAGCATGTGTAATTATACTAGTATCTACATGTTGAATGCCACCAAAATGAATTATTTTAATATTTAAAAAATCCTATTCCTCTAATCAGAGATTAAGCTACACACTTATGTTTCTGTAGAAGATTTGCACATTAAAATAAGGGGATGTTTGATATAAAGTACAGGAAGTGAAATACAGTTAAAGAAATTCTCTGAAAATGAAAAAAAAAACAGTATGGAAGAAATTCAATATTTTCCCAGATAGCTCACAAGGCATAGATTTCCAAAGACTTCATGGAATGCTGTTAAAAATAGCCAAACTGGGCTAGCATTGTGGCACAGTGGTTTGAGCACCACTTGTGAAGCTGGGTTCCCATAGCAGAATGCTGGTTTGAGTCCTGGTTGCTGTTGTCTCAGATCCAGCTTCCTGCTAATGTACCTGGGAAAACAGCAGATGATGGCCCCAGAACTCAGGCCCCTGCCACCCATATGGAAGACCTCGATGGAGTTCCTGGCTCCTGGCTTCCCCCTGGACCAGAGCCAGCCATCCCAGAGATCTGGGGAGTGAACCAGAAGATAGACAATCTCTCTCTCCCTCTCTCCCTCTCCCCCTCTCTTTTTCTTTCTCTGTCACTCTGCTTTTCAAATAAATACATCTTTAAAGAAAAGGAAATAAACAAATGATGAATGTAAGGTATTGTGTAAACACAAAATTCAAAATAACAAAACTTGACTGTCAAAAACTACATGATGGGGGCCGGCGCCATGGCTCACTTGGTTAATCCTCCACCTCCAGCGCCACCATCCCATATGGGCACCGGGTTCCAGTCCCGGCTGCTCCTCTTCCAGCCCAGCTCTCTGCTGTGGCCCGGGAAGTCAGTGGAGGATGGCCCAAATGCTTGGGATCCTGCACCTGCATGGGAGACCAGGAGGAAGCACCTGGCTCCTGGCTTCAGACTGGCATAGCTCCGGCCGTAGCAGCCATTTTGGGGGTGAACCAACAAAGGAAGACCTTTCACTCTCTTTCTCTCTCTCACTGTCTAACTCTGTCTGTCAAAAACAAAACAAAACAAAACAAAAAAACTACATGATGATTACTGGAAAGGAAAGAATGAAGTAACACTGTAAAATTAATATTTAAATTACTGGTCATCTTACTTTACTGCTGACCTGTTTGAGAGACAAATGAAATTTTAGAATAAATGTATTGGTACTTTTCTATACTTAGCATGCTGTACAAAATCCCATAGGGCAGAGGTAAAGATGGGAAAAAACAGCTTACTATGCTATCAAGCACAACAGTAAGTAATATTCAGTAGCTCCTATAAAACTTCGTGATGTTTCAATCTTCTAAGAAGAACTTAACCCAGCTCCCTCTCAATCAGATGAATAAAGTCATTTTCTTTTTTACTTTGTATTAAGCATCATTCTTCCTGACAGCAAGTCCCAGTGGCCTTTCTCTGTGTGGGGATAAGTACTTATATGTGCTTTATTGATTTCCTGCTTATTTTTTCTTTACAGCACTCATTGCTATCTGTATTATATCAGGTAGGCATTTGGGATGGGTTTTTTGTAGTTTTGTTTTGTTTTGCTGTTTTTGATTGTCTTTGCTCCACTATACTCCATACAAGAAGACAACTTCTGTGAAGACAGGAATTTGGTTGATGTTTTCCCGCTGTGGTCTCCACATCAGCCATAGGAGGCAATAAATGATTTATTGCTTTAGCAAGGAAATATGGGCATTCTCCAGAAATTTCCCAGTTATGTGTTGTAAAACCAGTCATTATCCTGTGGCAAACACAGAAACTCAGTCTTTCCACGAGGCTGTGATTAATCAGAACCAAGGAGCAATGACACATATTAACAAAAATGACAAAATACAGATATCCAAGAATTATGTCAAAGGTGATGCTGGCACTTAACTCAAAGCATAAAGGAGGGATCTGGATGCGTAAGTGTAGGGATCCGAATGAGCTAGACAGAACACTGGGTCACCAGCATATAGTCTTTAAATTCGCGATTGACCTCTTAGTTGATAAATATCTTATACTATTGTAGCTCAATAATGTAGTTAATAAGCTGAGCTCCATTCATTGTCTTGTTTGTTTTCTTTGAACAATTCGGAGATGCCTAGCTATAGACAACCTTCCCTTACTTCTTCCCTCCTTGGCCTCCCAACACCTCCCTCTCCCATCTCCTCTTGCATCAGAACACATTGGCTTCTTTATTTCCTGATTTGCACCTTGTCTTCTTCCCAGCTCACCCACCCTGGAGAAATGGAATCCATGACCTTGGGGGACTTTGACTTGCCTCTTAAGGTCTCAAAGTGTCTGTCACAAAAGTTTGTATAATCACTGAAAGAGCACTGTTTTAACAACTGTGTATTTTCTGAGATCAGGATATGAATAATAAAGGTGTGTGTATGGAATAGAATAACTATAGGTAAAGGACACACAGGTCCTTACAGAAACACAGGTTTTCTGTAAGTGACAAGCATAACTATTAGCACTAAAAACTAATTGATTTACAAGTTTTTTTTTTCTCCCAGATCGTTTTGATGAAGACTAAAACAGTAGCACAAATTTTAGGTAAAGTGTTTTTCAAAAACCTCATCTGAAATCTGTCACAGAAGCTTAAAATAAACATTGTGTATTAAGCATCCAGTAAAACCTCCCTTTTGAGCTTTTCCTTTTAACTGCTGTTTTGTAAAATATATTCATCATTTTGAAATATTGATTAATTGCCCTGATTCCTTAACTTCCTAATTTAGTGTTTTGAAAAATGGTTTCCATTTTTGGCATTTATTTTGCAATATTTTATCTTCAACTGAACTTTACTTAGGTTGTCGTCAGAAGTTTTATGTGATGGAGTTAGCAAGCAAAGTCAATATTTGGCAGTACTAGTATGCACTACTTATAAATACACTCTCCAACATAGCTTCGGCAATCCATAACAAAAGATGAATGGCGCCAAACTCTGCTGTTTTATTACACTCATACAAGCAGGGTGGGCTTTAATAGCAGAAATATACACATTGAATGCCTTAAGCCCAAGCTAAAGTAAATATCCCCAATAAAGCCCTCTGATGTCATTCAGCAGGAATCAAAGAATGATACAAGGGAAGACGTTAATGTAACTGAAATCCTCTCTCCTACACTCTTTGGATATGATTTAAAATTGATTCTTTGTCAGGTAAAGCACTGTGATCTGATGACATACACAAAGGCAGTTTGCAATGCTAACACGGCTCTTTTGAGTTCTAAGACCAAAATTATTGTCTGTTTAGGGTCCCAGCAGTAGTTTTTGGTATGTAAACTCAGCGTCTATTCACCAAAACCCACCCAATTAATTCTTTATTTATATAAATATGTAGACCATGAAAACTTCTGGGTGTGGTCATTCCCTTTCTTCCATCAACTTAGTTTTGGATCCTATGAAGCCTGATAAGCATTTCTAGATTTGAGAAATTAGTAAAAGCTTATCAGATTATATATGTCCTCACACTGACAATCGTGAAATCTGATATTAGATTGTGACTCCTGTGACACATTTTAAATTACCATGGAAATACATACTTGTATATTTTGGGCATAAACTTGCCTTGATGGACATTGTAGTAGAATGTCTAAAAATGAGCACTAAAATGGCAGATACATTTTAAAAACAATCCTCCCTTATGAAGGCCAGTTCCTGATGTTCACATCCCAGTGGAAAGGATGTGAACCAGTCTGTCAAGTATCCGGTTCTCTTCCTTGTCTTTGAAATCCAACATCATAGGCCCGTGTCCAAATACCTAACTGGGCATCAGTATCACTTCAGAGGTCTTCAAAATCCAGTGTGTTCTAAGATGCATTCTAGTCCTGTTGTGTTAGTCTCTGAGGTTGAAGTCCATATAAAAGGTATTCAAAATAAGCAAATAATGACAGCAGCAACTTCCACGTCAAATAAGAATTAAAACTAGCATACGATTCTTACACACCCACAAAGACAACTAAAATGAAAAAGATGGAAGTGTGGCAAGTGGTGGCAATAAGCTGGGTCAAAGGGAAAACTCACATACTGTCAGAACGAACATGGAAAACTGCTTGACTACTGCAAAACCTGATCTATGAATATCCTATGACCCAGGGATTCTACTGCAGGAAAAATAATTAGCCAAAATGTGTTCATATGTTTACTGACAGACATGCATGAAAATCATCCTAGTCATGTTCTTTGTAATAGTTTAAAATGGAAAACTCTAAAGTATCTACCCATTCTCATCCATAGACAAATTTTTACAAAACACAGCTTCAATAGAATTTGAAAGCGCTATCATGACATCTACAACATGGATGAATAAAACATAACAATGAGTGAAATAAGCCAATTACAAAAGAGTTCATTCTATTTACAAAATTATCTGTGATCTTAGAAGTCAGGTTAAGGAGGAGGGAGGGTGGAAAATACTGTTATGTTCTTGAAACTCTATCTATGAAATACATGCAATCTTTTCTCCTTATATAGATAAATTAATCTAATAAAAAACAAGTCTGGTTGTATGTTCCAAGAGAGAGGAGGGTAATGACAATAAGGGGAAGACATGGCTTCATTGACACTGAAAATACTCTGATTCTGATTCATACTGCTGAACGTGCCATTGTGAAAATTCTTTAGTCTGTATACTAATGATTTATGCACTTTTCTTTATATATGTTACCTTTCAACAAGAAACTTAAAAAAGAAAAAAAATCCCAATATGTGGAATAACCAATATACTTCTCTAACACTAAAACATCTACCAGTTTCATCCCAGCCATTGTAGCCTAGTCTTTCACGGTACTATGCAAAACCTATCACATAGTGATACACACACCAACCAAAAATTTTGTGACATGCAGGAGCTGGGGTGACAAGGAAGCGGCAGAGCTGATAAAATCCTTACTTTGAGTTTTTTTAAAAATATTTATTTGAGAGGCAGAATGACAGAGAGAGAGAGAGAGAGAGAGAGTCCTACATCTGCTGATTTAGTCCTCAAATGGCCACAATGGCCAGGGCTGGGCCATGCTGAAGACAGCAACCTGGGTCTACATTCAGGACTCCCACATAGGTAGCAGGGGCCCAGGCACTTGGGTCACCCTCCACTGCTTTCCCAGTCACATTAGCAAGGCCCTGGATCAGAAGTGCAGCAGCCTGGATTAGAACTGGTTTTCATATGGATACTGGCATTGCAGGCATTGGCTTAACCCTCTGCACCACAACACTGACCTCTTTATTTTGCAGTTTTGCTAACATTTTATTTTATATGGCTGGATTTGGGAAGAATATCATTACCCCATTTTCTTAATCTCTTGGAGATGAATTCCTGGAATGCACATATTTACAAACATTTAAGGGGATTTGGACACCAGTAACCTAGATATAGGTCATGCTTCTAGAAAAATAAAAAAACAAACAGATTTTAAGCATAAATTTTCAGTTTGGAGAATGCAGAAAATGAGGCACAGAGACATCAGGTACCCTTTGATAATGAAAGTCTTCCCTTGGCATCTCTGAAATCCTCACGTTGTGTAAATCCTAAGGTTGCTGTCATGTGTCCTGAGCCTGTGTCTCTCCCTAGGGCCTGACAATGTATTTGTGTTGTCAGGTGATGGGAGCTATAACTTTCTAAAAAATTAGAAATAATCAGTTTACATAAAAATATTGTAAACTTCATTAACAATGCAAAGCTTTTCATTTTCTGTAAACCTCCTATATGCCAAGGACTCTTTGTAAGTGCACAAGACTAATGCTGCAAGTGCAACACAGAGGTCCTGCCCCAACAAATGCACCAGGAAATCTAGTCAAAGCCATTTTCTCCAAATTATAAATATTGACTTGTTGAGAACTGAACAGTCTTTGGCTAAGGGTCAATCACATGACATCATCCCACAAACTCAGGCCTGCTTATTTTCTTGTTAGTCAGAGATATTCACAGAATTCAAGAGCACAAACTACAATTAAACCAGGACAAGTTAAAAAATAAAAATAGCATGTAATGGGACTATCTCTGAATTCATGTACTCACACAAACATCTTCAGTATTAGACATTCTCTCTTCTGATATGTCTATGCATGGTTTCTGTTTCATCTGTGTGCAATTCTGTGCAGTTAACACACTTAATTATGTAATTAAAAATCCCTGCTTCTTTTCAAAATCCAAATAGAGAAGAGGATAGATGATAAGCAGAAAAGTCAACAGATAACTGCTTAGCTTCACAAAGTTATTTCTGATGGATTAGAAAGACTTATTTTCTTGAACATATTCAGTGCAGAAATTTTGAGAAATTACAAAAATGTACAGAGAAAAAGAAAAAAAGATATCAATAATGCAACATCCACAGAAAATCTATATCAATGTTTTTCTTGATCTCTTTTAATCATTGGTAAATGTGTACACACACTTGCACTCTATAGTCATAATTATATGTATTTATAATAGAAAGTGATTATGTCACACATCCATTGTGTGACCTAATTCTCCATATAACCATATATGAATAAGTTATGAGCTTGGTTTCAAATCAACAGCTCTCCTACATCAGCCTAAATTGCCCACTGCCTTTGCTTAAGATTAGACCACTGCCCTACATTGCTGCACTCATATTTAAATGTTTCACAGGAGAGGGGGAACAAAGGAAGATGGCAAAGATAGCAGGGAAGGAATGACAGAAGGAAGGAAGGAAAAAAAGAAGGGAGGGAGGATGGAAGCAAGAGAGGGAGGGAGAGAGGGAGGCAGAGGGGGAAGGAGAGTAGGATGGAAAGAATAATCCATGTGAATTGTTAAGGTTTCACTATAATTCAGTAATCTTTAAAACAGCTCCTTTGACTACATTCTAACTTTAAAGTGTTCTTATGTTGTACAGCAATGCTTTGAAATTATACTTTTTCTATAAAACAATATACTGATCTCCAAGGAGAACTAAATCAAAAGAGAGAAACTATTTTTTTTCTCCACAAAAAAATAATTGACCTGGATATCAAACAGTCAAGGAGAACATTCCAAAAATGTTGTAGATTTCCCAGTACAATGTTCCAAGTGTATGGTGAGGTTAAAAGTAAAGGGTATTAAGAATAACTTTGTCAGCCTATTTGAACTCCACAAAAATAGAAGATCATCTTATAGTTCATACATATTCAAAATTGGAAAAATACTGACAACAAGTATTCACAATTCTTGATTTCCAGATTGAACATTCAGTTGAAATGGCCAATTTTTCAAGCATTCTGAGTCACTATTTGGTTGAAGAACACTGTCTTCACTGGTCATATTTTCCTAGTTAGAGAATTTTTTAGAAGATTTATTTATTTTATTTTTTTACTTGTGGCAGAGTTACAAAGAGAGGAAAGACAGGGAGAGATCTTCCATCCTTTGGTTTACTCTCCAAATGACCGCAATGGCTGGGGCTGGGCCAGGCCAAAGCCAGGAGCCAGAAGCCCTCTTCTGGGTCTCCCAAACAGGTGCAGGGGCGCAAGTATTTGGGCCATCTTCCTCTGCTTTCCCAGGTGCATTAGTAGGGAGCTGGATTGGAAGTAGAACAGCTGGGACCCCAATCATGGTAGCTCAACCTGCTACACAACAGCCCATAGTGCAGGCCCCAAGTTAGATATATTTTAACATACAAATATTGCTTATGCATGTTTCAACATTTAAAATAATTAAGTTAATTTGTAGCTTCTGGAGAATAGAAGTTTCAAAACAAATTAATTTTAGAAATATCCACACAATCCATGTCCATAGAACATGGGAAAATGAAAGTCCACAAACAGGTTTGCCAAGAGCGATGAAACTTCAACAGTGAATGATGTAATTAAAGTGAATATTCATATGACATTTGAATATGAGGAATTATTTTAATGAAATTTTAATATTAATTTGGATTCAGAAAAATTTACAGAGAGATGTTTATACTATAGTTACAAAACTTATATGAAAAAAGAGCAATTGCTATGAAAAACATCGACTTTAGTCTATAGTAATAGGTATATGTACTTATGCACATATTTAGAGTGTTAATACTTTCAGGACATAGGGTATCCCCTTCTTTGTCCATAATTTTACTGTATTCCATTTACACACAAACTGTGTTTCTTAAACAAACCACAAAAACAACTAATTCTCTTTTCTAAATACTATATATGCAAGACTTTATTATGCAAATGTGCATTGCTAATTTTTAAGAACAGAGCATAGTATGCAGCAAGTGTTGAATCTAAACACTTACACACACACACACACACACACACACCATGAGCTTTGTAAAGTGGATATTTTCATAATTGTCCACAAACAAATTCAGCCTATATGACATCAACACAGCCAATAAATATAATGAGAAAACAATGTCAAAATGACCCTAGATTAATAAACTTTTGAATTTTTGTTATGTTTTAAGTATAAGGCAGAAAAGCAAAATTCCCTTAACTAAAACAGAAGAAGATGGCATTTGAGGAAGTAAGTCACAATCTGGGGCAAGGATGATGAGGGATGAATACAATCCAGGAAAATATTCACCAGGGAAAAAGTTGAAAGCAAAGAGCGAGGGAAACCTTGTGCAGAATGGAAGCAAGATGAGTTTGATGGATTTAATTAAATGTAAAGGAAATAGTGGATGGAAAAGGAAAACTTCAATAGTGCAAGCATAAGACTATCTCAGAAGGGGCCAGAGCTTAATCCTATCAACAACTCATTTGCATATCCATAGTAAAAAATAACAATGGTATTTTTGTGACCAAAAATATATGCAAAGCAGTCATTGTGATAGTTCAGTAGCTATTTTTGAAATGGAAATTTCCTTACAATTTGAAACAGCTCCTTCTTCAAAACACCAAAAGGCATCAGCATCTACTTTGGACCACAGAGCATTTTCAGCATGATATGCTGGATTTAACCATAGTGTTCCCTTTAGAAGCACAGACTACTGCTGTCTGTTAAAAAAAAAAAAAAATGGACAGATTTTCTTTTTCTATGTATATGAGAATTTTATAAACATCTCAGATGACTAATTAAAACTAACCTGCAACTGGGCAATGAGGTGATATAACTATGTTAATATGCTGCTTAATACAGTAAAAAGAAATTTTTTACAAGATCTGGAAAAAAATCCAAAATTATAACTCCAGGGGAACAGCAGAGTGATTCTACCTTCAGTACCACATTAAAATCTCTGATTGCCTACTCGTTGTGACCCCCTTTACCGATGGCTGCGTAAACTCATATTTCTGCCACTGATTGTGTGCTTCTATTCAGCACTAACATTTTAATAAGAAAAAATGTTAAATATCAAAGTAATAGATGAGCATTCTCCTAAAAGCCAATTTCATTAAATACCATCGGTATTAATCTTTCTAAATCTTAATTACAGCCTTTTGACATATTACCCCCCATTTGACCTTTTCTGCTCAATTCTAGTAAAGAACTCTAGGACAGACAGGGATCTGAGCCCATGTAAACCTACAGGAATACATCATTTTCAGGCGGCTGAGCAAATGGGCATGGTGACCCAAATTATATTTTATTCAGGAGTCAATGAGACCACATTTTTCTAAGCAATCAACCAACTTCTGACGTCCCTGTTTCGAGACAAAGCTATCCAGAAAGAGAGGCCCATAAATCTCGGCAGATACAGTTTCAAAAACTGGGACCTTAAGAAAAAAAGTCTGAAGAACAAAACTTCCTGAAGTAGATATGTCCCACCCAATTTAAAAACAATTAGTAATGGCAGCCTTTAATCGAATGACTTGACGTTTAGTTGGAAATAGTAGGGGTTGGCAGTACCAAGATTAAAAAAGTAATGATTCTGCTATTACACCACATTTGCACCAATCAATAGCTCAGAGGCATCCTTAGTCTGTTAGATGCACTGAATAAGCAGAAGTTAAATTGTTGAGGAAGGGGAATTCAGGAAATTTGACCCTAGAACCAAATAATGAATGGCTCCTTACACCAGGCACCAGAAATTTCAAAGACCATTTGTTGAGGCTAATTATTGTTTTCTGTTATTTTTCTAATTCTTCATGATTGTTTTCTTCCTTTTATATCCCATACACCTAAATTTAGTTATTTCCTTTTCTCTCTTAAATCTTTGCCTTTTTCCTTGACTCTTCTTCTTCGTCTTCCTTTTAAATCTCTCATGTCATCTTCTTATTCTTAGCCTTATTGGTTCATCCTTTTTTTTCCTCAGCAGTAGACCAAGTGTAAAATGAATAAAATAAAGAAAGCCTGATAGTTAACAATATAAAAGCAATTTTGAAATTATCTGGAACAGTCTCGTCTAAGGTAAGAAATTTAAAACTTGGAGTCTGCAGTAGGGAATAATAGATGAGTACTACAGTGGAAATTTTCAATTTATCATTTCAGAGTGCATCCGTTAGAAAAGGCACACAGAATGTTGACTATCTGGAAGGACATCTATACATTCAGATGTATAAATCCAAATAATTGAGGTCTTTTAAAAAGCCATGATGGCTGTCTATTAAATAAAAGAGTAATTAATGACCTTCTTGCTTCCATATGGGAAATGGGCAAAAAAAAATTTGCCAAGAGAGTACAAAGCTACAGGTTCTGGAATTTGAGACTTTATAAGGCAGTTCTGCCAGCATGCCCTGAGGGGACCAAAAGCAGAAACAGCGTGTTGTGTTGGAGAGATGTTTTCTTCACTTTGCTGCTTCACATCAGTTTTTAATTCTGATCTACCGTAGCCTTACAAACTGACAAGTTTGAAATGTCAGGAGAAAGAATCGTAGTTCATTGTCAATGAAGAATTCATTTTTTCCCCAATGTGAAGACATAGCTCCCTTTTCCAGTGGTGTCCCTGATGGATGAAGTCTTGCTATTACAGATACACTCATCCTGTCCCTTCTAAGTTTCCCCCATTGTGTGTGTGTGTGTGTGTGTGTGTGTGTGTTTGTGTTTAAAGATCATCTTAAGAAAATACATTCAGGCAGATGTCCTCAACAGCACTCTGGCCTCAGAATCAGCCCTTAAGGCATTCGAATCTGGCTGAAAAGCCCATGAGAGTATTTCAGGCATGGAAAGCCAAGACACTCTGGCAAAAAAAACAAAAAACAAAAAAACAAAAAACAAACAAACAAAAAAAACACCTAAATGAAAGATCTCTGTGAGTGAGATCCCAGTGGAAAGAATGGGCCATCAAAGAAGGAGGTACCTTTCTCTGAAGGGACTATGACCTTGTCTAAATAAGATCAGAGTCGGTGAACTCAAAAGGCTTCCATAGCCTTGGCAACCCATGACAAGAGCTTAGGGTGATTACCGATGCCATAAATAAGAGTGTCAATTGTGAAGTCAACAACAGGAGTCACTGTGCACTTAATCCCCATGTAGGATCTCTGTCCTTAATGTGTTGTATAATGTAGATTAATGCTATAACTAGTATTCAAACAGTACTTTACACTTTGTGTTTCTGTGTGGGTGCAAACTGTTGAAATCTTTACTTACTACATACTAAACTGATCTTCTGTATATAAAGAGAATTGAAAATGAATCTTGATGTGAATGGAATGGGAGAGGGAGTGGGAAATGGAAGTGTTGTGGGTGGGAGGGAAGTTATGGGGAAAAGCCACTGTAATCCAAAAGCTGTACTTTAGAAATTTATATTTATTAAATAAAAGTTAAAAAAAGAAAATACATTCACTATTATTATATTCAGTATAAAATTTTATCGTTACTGCTAAATCTATTAGTATCAATTGTTGAAACTAATTTTGTGCTAGGTGTATACCATGTAAATACTTCATAAATATTGCCTCATTTAATTTCACAATAACTCTAAGGAGGGAAAGGAAGAATTGTACTATAAACTTTCATACTACTTCCATGTCGAGGCACAGAGAGCATGCATTAATCCCCCATCTAACACAGCTGAAAACGGACAAAGCCACAAACTGACACTAGATCTGCAAGGCACTAAATTCCACACGGTTAAGTGAATCACATCACTCCACTGACTTTCCTGTTATTGTAGGCTGATTTTTTTTCCTGGCCTGTAGATCCAGTCCCCATGAAACATTTATCTGGGGTCACTGAACTGCTGAGCTGGTTGCCATGTGTGGCTGGCATCTGGGATGTTTGGAGAGAAGGTCATTTCAGAGGGGATTCTTTTCAGAGGAAGGGGTTTTTCAAGAAGCAGGCAGAGCCTGAAAGTGAGTTTCAAGAAAACTTCCCAGGATGCACAGGATGAAAAGCACAGGAGGTAATTTTCCATGTGCACAAGCATTCGAAATTCTTCTTGTTAGGTCTGACATGGAGCGCTATTTCCATAATGCACATTAATAAGGCAATTTTCCTGGAAAAATAAACGAGACTGCTTGCATGGCTTATTCAACTCAATTTCCATGGGAATTGAGTTGGTGTGGTGCACTACGAAGAAGGATGGAACCCTTCCACAGCAGGGCTCTTCCCTCGAAGGCGCACAGCTGACCTTTAACATATATTTTTATAACTTCCCTTAAATCCACACTGTGGAGAAAACAACCTTCTTGCTCTGCAGCTCTCCAGGGCTTATGTGCTCATGTTGCGCTAGTCATGTTGCATTAGATGTTGTAACTAAGAGGAACTTAGGTGATGCATCATAATGAGATGCACCAGGGGGAGAATTTGAAAAGAGGAAATGACAGGTGGGCTGCAAAGAACTTGGTGCCTTGAAATTACAGACCAATGATTCTTATAACGATACTTCCCACTTCCTTATGATGCTGAAGCCCCATAGCTCCGATTTCACTATAAGCATGTTTACTGGATATCTAGAGGATACTTTATTAAGCCCAGAGAGTATACAAAGATGAACTCAACATGATCCTTGCCCTGGGAAGACTGACAATCAAGTGGAGAGAAAAACACAGGCTCACAAAGGGGTATAGTAATTGTTTATATGGTGATGCAGAGCACGAGTTTGGATTGTGAAGGACTTGGAGTAATGTGCTGGATATGTATTATTTGTGGTGAGATTTCGATCAAGTGATTTACATTTCAGCTGCCTTATCTGTAAGATGGCAATAATACTATTACTTAGGCTTTAGGGTTGTTTGGACAAAGACTGAGCAGAATGTCTAATCTAAAAGCAATGTTCTAGAAATGTGTGCTAGTATTGTGAGAAATAACATGAGCTATGATAATAAAAGGTGATCTGGGCTAAGTGGGGTAAACGTGCACTATAAGTGGCAGTCAGTGTAGAAAGGGCAACTCAGTCATGTTAAGGAGAATTTTAAGGTAATTTAGAAGGTAGTAGGTAAAATAGGACTGAATGAGTGATGAAGGTTTGAATGGAAATAAATGATATTGATAAAAATGCAAAAAAGGAAAGAATAAAATCAAAGCCATGGAAATTTAGGGTGTGACTTCAGAAGACTAAAACAGTCCTGATTTGAAGAAGCCATAGGCCCATGATAAGGCTGTGAATTTAGGTAGTGAGAACTCAATGGAAAGACAGCTGGAAGGCACTAAACACTACATTATTTTCCTTAAGTAGACGGTATTTGTTTAAACAGTGGTGTTTTTTTAAGGATGTTAGCAAAAGTAGGAATTGTGGTTAATTGAGGAAAGGCTAGATTAAACAAAGTTGACATGTTTTAACAATAGAACTTTCATAGCCTTTAAAAAGCCAATGCATATGGGATGGAGGATACAGTGTGCAATGATTTGTTTTAAATATCACGAAATGTTTTGTCATGGTGTGTCCATGTACAGAAAGTGATTTGCAAAATACTCTTCTACAGACAATAGAAAAGCTTTAAGGGACTTTGAATACAATAATGGCTATTATTTGGTTTCAGGTGTAACAGGTTTATTTAGAACTCGACAACTCACTGGTGTATAAAATGTTCTTAGTTTTCTCTCATTGTGGACTTCAATGCTGATCTGTCAATTCCCACTTTCTGGCTATATAACTGTTATCTTTGGCAGATTCTGTAAAATTCTAGACAAGCTTTAATTATACAACTTCTGGAAGACTAACATAAAATTCTAATCAGATTCCAAGTTAAAAGCTCCCTTCTCCTTGTAGGTTCAAATGCTTTTAGTGTGTTAAGTTGGGAAGAAGAGAGGAAGTCAACTCTTTATTAATTCCTGGGGCTGTAAACCCATTACTGTATTGGCTAATACTGGCCGTCAGTGCTTCTACATGGCAGGCATCCCTAACCTGACTCTTAGAAGTTTATGAGCATAGATTCTTCAGAAGTTCCCACAGAATCTCCCCATTTGCCTGACCCACTATTGTCTGAGCTTCAGCTGCAACTCATCTCTTCCCTTGCCCTGTCTCACACCAGGGCTCAAGTTGTTATCACCCTCTAGGGTGGGAAACCCAAACAAAGGCTTAAAATAGCTACTTCTCTGGGACCTACATGACCTATTGCAACTTTAGTTCCTTTCTAAGATAGCAGGCATGCATGAGCTTCTGAAACAATTTACCAATTCTGTTGACTCCACTCAGACTACCCTGGGCACAGACCAGCAAGAATATGGCCTCAGCAGGTACCCAACTAGGGAATGGAAAGAATACTAACCTTTCCTTCTCATTGGTACTGCAACCAATAGGAGAGGTCTTAGGCAACAAGAAGTCCCTGGGATGTGGTGAGAGAGTCTAAAATTGCTTGTAAGCACATATTCTCTTGAGTTTGCTGTTCAAAGAGGATTCCAGGAAACTCATTTTGTGACATTGCACTCAGAAGAATGCCAGGTGGGGGAGGGTGTTGTGGCCCAGGGAGTTGTGCCTTTTCCTGGGAAGCCTGTAGCCCACATGAGACTGATGTTCTGGCTGATCCAGCTTCCTCAATATGTGCCTGAGGCGCAGAAGTTGATGACCCAAGTCCTTGACTTCCTGCCACCCACATGGGAGACCCAGACTGAACTGGCTTTGGCCAATCCCAGCACTGGCTGTTGTGGGCATCTGGAGGATAAACCAGCAGAAGGAAGCTCACTCTCTCTCTCTCTCTCTCTCTGTTTCTGTCACTCTCTCTCATTGCTTTAAAATAAATAAATAAATCTTAATTTAAAAAAAGAAAAAGAATGACGCGCCAGACCACAACTGAGGAACAATAAAAATTGAAAGAATCCAGCTCTAGCCAATCCCCACTGCAGGGACACAAGCAAGTGGTGGCACAAAGGGCCCCGGAGTATAAACTCCCTTCATGAAGATACTAAATCTCTTATGGGCAGGATTAGGAAGTCACTTTCTGAACACAGACTGCATGAAAAATCATGAAGAACTGCACCTACACCAAAACTAGCCCTGCTTCCACACACAATCAATATGCACAGCCTTGTCTACAAAGACCACACAGCCTCCTGGATCAGGGAGGCCCTGCTTTGGCAACCTTCCCCAGGGTACTCCTCACCTACATACTTCCTATTCTTCAGTTTTCACTTGAGATTCCTTTGGCTCATGGGCCGTATACACCAAGCAGGAACCCACTTGGTTGGCTATCCGTATGTGCTACTGTTGTGAGTGCTTCACCCAGAGTCACCCATGCCCCACTTTAAGCACATACTTACTTGACTTTCTAAAGAAGAAATGCCCTGTGGAGAGTATAAGAAAAAAGCTCACCATGAGTGCTATCTTCAGTTTGACTGGTGACTCCATGTTCCCTGTCTTGTCTCCTATGCACTTTCTATATCCACTGAGGGTAGCAAACAATCTGGGGAGAGACTTGTCAAGAGATGTACACCTTATTTCTCTGCTTGGTTGGTCCTGGATTTTCTGGGCCCAGAAGATGGAGGCTTCTTAGTAGTTCTGTTTAACATGCAAATCCCTTTAATGCATCTCATTGAGTTCCCATGCAGATGCTGCCATCAGCCCTAACTCCTGGATAACTCAGAGTTCTAGTAAACGTTCAGCTACAAACATGACAATGACATTGTATTTTCTAGACACATGCACGTGTGGGTGGGCATCCGCACAGAGCAGCAGGCCTGTGGTAGACACACAAGGTGAGAAACAAACCTTGGTTGCTGCAAGACAGTAAGATACTTAGCTCATTTCTTACTGAGCATAAGCAAGCCTACCATGGCAGAAGGTAGATGCTAAGCGCTGTGGAAGAAGAAGGTAGGGACAATACACAGGAAGTAGTACAGCAGGAGATGGACAGGTATTTTGGTTTAATAGAAGAATAAGTGGAGCTCTCACTGAGTTGTTACTAGTACAAGGTCCAAAGAAAGATAGGAAACAAATATGCTTGCATGTTAGATGGCAGGGATTTGCATTTTTCTTGAGTCTCTGGTGTGTCCACCCTGAGTCTGACCTGAGTTCTTGACCTTAATTACCATGAGATACATTTGCAGCCTTCCCATAAATTCTCTCTTTATGCTTAATTAAATTTGAGTGAGTTTTGTGTCAAGCACCATAACCTTGCCTTCTATTTCTTGCAAATAAGGAACTACAACAAAGACTAGCAAACTTCGGATAGTAGTTACTTTCCCATCTGCCATGACGGTATCACCATTATTTGTGTGTCAAAATCCTGTGCAGTCTGCACTAGTCACTGAGAAAATACACAGAGACTCAGACTGCAATTGAAAGCTTCTGGCTCCTCTGATTCCTAGTCATCTAAACATGAAAATATGTTTTCAAAAGGAAATTTGCAATGAGCGAAGAGACATCATCGACTGGAGGACAATAACACTGTGAACATAGATGTAGGTACTTAGTCTTAATGTGAAATGACCATTAAAAGCTAAGGGTCTCTTTTCATAATGTGTCCCTCACTGCCAGGCAGCTGCGTAAAAGGAAAGCTTGTTTTAATGCGAGCCGAGTGTGAGACACTCAATCAATAATTGTGGGATGAATGCTGAAAGCCTGCTTTTCTGCTCCTACTCATACACAAGGGTTCTTGTTTTTATTTTGTTTCCTATTTATTTGCTAGTTGTTTGTTTTTCCTGCCCAACAACCATTGTCTCCCTTTAACAAGACCGGACAGCTTTTTTAAGGTAACTTCTCCAAAACTTCTGTAGGCAGTGGCACTGGCCACGGCACTGAAGCACCCCAACCTCACTAGGCCAGAGGGTAACAAAGAGCTCCCCAAAGTCTTTTGGCGTAACGTGAAAGGGGGAATCTAGCTGCAACTGAATTTGTCAGCAGTTGTTCCCTGGTTGTGGCAATCTATTAAGTCCTGTTTTCTGGATATATCCAAATCATCCTCCTTCCTGTATTTTCCAGCGTTCGACTGCTTGGCTTTTTCCTGCCCTTTTTCATTTTGCTACACAGTCACTGACAAAAGAAAATAAGACATAACTCAGAATTTTATTCTCAAGTTTCTTGCAGAACAAAAGAGAGAATTCTCAGATACACAGTTGAGGAAGAGCTCTCAGACCTCAGACGTGTCTTCAACACTGGGGACGGGTTGGATGGCCTCACTTTGCCACTCACACTGCAGCCATACCATGCAAGGTTATGAGAGGAGGAACTAATTGAATTCTCTGAATTTACTTTATAGAACAGGTAACTTTGTTGAAAGCCTCCAAGCCAACTGAAACCTGTCAACGCCTCAGGATGGCCCAAGGGGCACATGGGACTGACCACTGGGTGAATTCCTGATGTGCTGAGCCCAAAACCCCATGTACTGACCATGCTGAGATGACCATTTTTGAGCACATAGCCATTGAAGAGACCCGTGGCTGATGTGTACTTCAGTGCAAAGACCCAGAGCACCCCTTCTTTATAGACCAATCATCTCCTAGGATTCATCTCCACCGTCCTCTCCCTTCCTAATCACTTGTCAAAACTGGCATGAGTCAGATTTGAGCCCTGATTGCTCCAGACTCCTTACTTTGCCGCCTGTAATAGACTTTCTCACCACAAAAGAGCATGGCTTCCGTGTCTGGCTTCAGTGTCCGGCTTTCTGACGCACAGGAGCAAGCGAGTTTACATGGGTTCCATAAGGAAGCCAGAGGTCTACAGACATTTTCCTCTCGCTTGGAATCCCTTACATCTTTTCTTAAGAGTGCATGGCTTTCCCTCCTCAGGCGATCTTGGGGCTGCTACCACTTTCCCACCAATGCCTCCCTAGAAGCCAATGTATCTGTTATTCTGTGCCCATGTTTTCACCTTCAGTGCAAATACCAACCACAAACGACCTGAAATAAAATTGTGATATTTAATGTCTGAAAATACTGCATGGCTCTCTTTAGAGTTACAGAATGATTCTTGGAAGCTGCTGCACCCTGCTCACAAGGGACACAACTGCTAAAGCATCGCATTAATGGGACAACTCCTGCTGCTCTCTGTTCTTGAAAGTTTCCCAAGTAGGGAGGTGGGTCATGAACCAGTTTGTAAAATGAAGCACAAACAGCTAAACCTTGAAGCATCTCCATTTTCTGCTTTCTCTGTCTTTTCAGTGACGACAGTAGGAAGAGATATGTGGGCTGCTTTAAAGACAGAGATGGAGAGAGAAACATCTTTTTTTAAAATTTATTTTATTTATTTTTTGACAGGCAGAGTTAGACAGTGAGAGAGAGAGAGACAGAGAGAAAGGTCTTCCTTTTTCTGTTGGTTCGCCCCCCAAGTGGCTGCTACGGCCAGCGCGCTGTGCCGATCCGAAGCCAGGAGCCAGATGTTTCCTCCTGGTCTCCCATGGGGTGCAGTGCCCAAGGACCTGGGCCATCCTCCACTGCACTTCCAGGCCACAGTGGAGAGCTGGCCTGGAAGAGGAGCAACCAGGACAGAATCTGGCCCCCCAACTGGGACTAGAACCCGGGGTGCCAGCACCGCAGGCAGAGGATTTAGCCTAGTGAGCCGCAGTGCCGGCCAAAACATCTTTTTTTATAACTATAGCAAATGGCATCAGAGTCAAGTTCAAGTATTAGAGAACATGCCTGGCATGCTCTCAGTTCAATACCTGCATCTCTGAGTGAGACAGTCATAAGATCCATATGGTCACAGTAGAGGATTTAAGCAGCCTCAAAGTCCGGACTCCAAATTTCCATCAAGGCCTTCTGATGTCTGTTGTAGTCAGCATATGAATCCCACTCTGCCTTGCTGAACTCTTAGGGTGGGGATTATGGACCTGCAAGAAGCTGCTTATTTCACTTGCAGATGGGTCCCTTTCTTTAATGTTTTACTTTAAATTATACTCCACCCCTTTAGAACTTTGTTGTTGTTCAGTGGTGAGGATTCACTTTCCAAAGTAACACAGAACTCCTTATATCCTTTACACATATTTTGAGTCAAATCCAGACAAAATCTACTAGATTCTTTTGCAAGTCTAAATGGTAAGTTCCTAATAGCCCAAATAAACTAATTAGGAATTGCAATTTAATTACACATTAATTACATACTATTTTCTTTTTAATTAGTGTCACTTGAGGTGAACTGTGACTACAAATTTGTTTATATTGATTGTGATAGTAATAGAGCCAGACTGAGAGTAATACTTTTGTTTTCTTTTCTTTATCATCCTCAATGGATTAACCTGGTTTTACATTCCTTGCCTCCTTCCCTAGGGTATTTTATCAAGTGGATTAGAACTTCAAATGCTACAAAGATACATAAGTGCTTGACTGAAAAATGTGATATGGGTAATTATCACTCAGGCTTTTTAATGATTTTTTTAGGTGGAGCTTTGAGCAATATATTTTTTTTAAGAGAATAAAAATTATTTTCAGTGGATATATGTCTTCAATGTCTCATCTATTGATTCTCTTTAGATGTTTAAAACCTCAGTGTGACCTAAATTTTATGAAATGGGGTCACTGACATCTGAAAAGCACAACAAAAATATGTACTGAATATCCCATGGACTGAAACACATAATTGTCTAATGAAAAGGTTATCCACTGTGTTAAGGCCATCACTGGCAGAAAATTTCCATTATTTCTAAGAGAACAAACTTGGCTGTATCTTCAAAGAGCTCAAATTTTATGTTGACTGGAATTTGTCCATGGGTATTACTATGTTCTATTACCAGCTTATGGTATCTAATTTATAAAGTCAATTTACATGCAAAGCTCTTTGTGTTCTTTGTACTACTTAAATTCATCACAATACATTTATATTTCCTTTGTGAAATCACTCCCTGGCTCCCAGCTGTTCAACACATAACTTTTTAAACAAAAGAAACTAATTTAAATGAATTTTCCAATAAACCAATTCTAATTCAGCAACTGGGTCTATAAAAACCTTAAAAAAAGATTTCTTTCTATTAGAACAGATTCATGAGTTGGAAAAGACCCTTCACTAAAAACCACTATCAATAGAGGATGATATTTTCTGACATGGCTAGCAGCTATGAGCAACACCACATAAAGAGGTGAGGGACTTTGGTGAAATCATAGAGGAAACTGATAGGACTTTTTTAAAGAGGTGAGGGGGCATTAAATTAGCACCTCAACAAAATTCTCCCTCTTAATTCTGGTGCTGATATGGAGGAGTGATTCTCATGTTTAATGGATGGACATATGCCTTCCGATTCTTGCCCCTTCTAACTGTGCCCTCACCCCATCAAGGCTGGCACTATGACATCATTCTGAATCTCTTCCATACCATTCCTCATGTCAGTAGCTCTTCTGGATAAATGCTCAGCTGTTTTACTTCAAGCACTGTAAGCCTGAAAAAAATCACCCTCAAATCATGTTTCAATAAAGATAGTCTGGTTATCATACAAAGTCCATCTATTTTTTCAAAGGGAATTTGATTAAATCCAATTTAAAATAAAACTTTGATGAGCATAACTTTCAGAAGGCTCTGCACAAATATACAATGATGCCCTACAACTTCTGTTTTTCATCATCATGAACAACTAATGTCTATATAAGGAAAACCAAGTGTTCACAGGGAGGGTCGGACACTGACTCTCTAATCAGTTTGACTGAACAAGTAGAGATACCCAAAACACAGAAACACTTTCTTTCTGCTACAATGAATTACAGATAATGCCAAATGCAATGCAGTCTAATGTCTTATAAATAGTGATCCAACTTAGGAAGTATAATCAATCCTTTTCAATGGGTATTGGGTAGTGGGGTTAGGTCGAGGATGGGGAATGAGGATGAGTTCATTAATCTACTGAAAAAAAATCCAATTAGATCAAGGGCACTATGCAAGATTTAAAAATCCTACTTTCTGATGGTAGTTTTTCTTTCTTCTACTTAAAGTTTCAGCTCCTAATAAAGCAAAAGTATATCGCTAAGATCTTTAGTGGAGTCAAAAACAGTAAACGTGCTTTCAGTTTCAACCAGTAAACTGTGTTTTCCAATGGGAATTTTTGCTTTAAAACCAATTTCTTTAGAATTTTTTTCAAGAACTGTATTAGTGAAAAAGTATCAATTTAGGAACAAATTGCAGGATTTTCCACTTTAGGACCAAATATGATAACAGTTTGTCAGATGCTTTTCAATAGTCTGAAACTCATCACAAATCCAAATACAAATAGTAAATAAAGTATTTAGGTATGCTACATTTTTAGTTTGGAAACTACTCTTAGAATTCATACTAAAGAATAAGGTTCTCCAGTGATTCTAGTTTTTTTTTTTTTTTTTTAATTCAAGGAAAACTTCTATTGATTTATTTGGTGAATTCAGTAAAGCAAAAAGGATGAAGAAGGTTAAAAAATGAAATGTTTCCTTGAAAGGGCACTGATAGTAGCACAAAGATGTATTGAGTTTTAAACCCTGAATATGCAATCTCTATGGGAATCACATACGTTATTTCTGCTGTTTCTTTTGTTTAACTATCGGGAGTTTGAAAACAAGGATCAGGAGTGCTGGTTTGCTTTCTCTCCCAAGTCACATAACATGCAGAAGAGAAAAACAGGTCTGTGCTTTCAGTTGATTTGATGTACCTGATATGGACCTTATCAAAATGAAAGGAAAGTGAAACTGAAGAGAACTGAAATTAACAAAAAACCGACTCTGTCATATGGTGAAATACCCATTAGGCTCTTTGAATCCTGAACGATATCCGTTCATGGACAACGTGCTGACAGCAGATGATTGGGGTCGTCTCAGAAAGCACAGCTCTCTAAGGACTCATGATTAAAATGTTCTCAAATACTTCCTTTGTTTATAAACACAGAAGACTCTGTAGTCGCAAAGTAATGAAGGCTAAATATACTTGTAACTCGACACAAAGTTAGGAAACAAGTAATTTCTTGCTTTTATACCATATTAGAAAACATCTTTTACTGGTGTTGAGTAACACTGAATTAACAAGACAGAGTTGTCAGTAGTCACAGCACAAGGAAACACATCAGCAATTTATTAGATTTGGATTTATCAGTGCATAGAAACTCATGATGCTTAACTTAAAGGCAAAAAGAGCAGAACACTTTGAATAATAGCTTGAAGTGGATGATTAGCTAAGGGGATGCAACATTTAATAGCCAAAATAAATTACTATAATTATTTTATTACCTATGCTAACTGATTCCATTGTTTTTATTGAAATAACAGCTCCCTGAGGAAAGGAATGGTGCTTCAATGAATCTCAGCTGTAGGCTTGTGTGTTCTACAGCAATCAGAAACAATGAAAAATAGCCTTCATTGATAATACTCTTAATATCTGAAATGCAGCCCTTGGAGAAAAATAGCCCATCCAAGTGCAAACACCTGGACAAATCTGGAAGCTTCTTGATGGAAGAGAAAGCCTATTAAAGACAATAGGGTTATTTTTAGTTCTTTAACTCCTCTATCTGTAACGTTCCTGGTTTACGCCCTCATGGAATAATTTTTTTTTTTTTCCAATTTGTTTTTAAGAAAGACCATCTTGAGATTCTGATACATTTATCTTCCAGCAAAAATGTACACATGTGACTACATTCTTGTATGTAAGTTTCTCCAAGTAGTGAGAAGGAGGCAGAATCAGTTAGGGTGCCAGAATGCATGTGAAGCCACAGAATAAAAATATTGCATATTCTGAGAAATTCAGTTTTTAAAAGTCAGTTTAAAAAATATAGTTTGATTAAAAGAAAAACATGAAATATGGAGTATATAAACATTGCCATAATGAAAAAGGATCTCTAAAAAAATTAAGAACCTGGGGCCCACGCTTTGGGCGAGCAGGAAAAGCCACTGCCTGCTGTGCCAGAATCCCATATGATGTGATTTTTAAGTCTATGTTGTTCCATTTCTGATCCATCTCCCTGATAATGCACCTGGGAAAGCAGTGGAGGATGTCTCAAGGGCTTGGACCTCTGCACCCATGTGGGAGACGCAGAAGAAGCTCCTGGCTCCTGGCTTTGGACTAGCCCAGCTCCGGCCAATGCGGCCATTTGGGGAGTGAACCAGAAGATTAAAGATGGAAGATCTCTCTCCCCCTCTCTTTCTCTAATTTGACCTTTCAAATAAATAATATACATTTTAAAAAAAATAAGAACTTATGGCCGACCTGGTCCTCTCTCCGGTCCCCCTGTCAGCCACCAGTGCTTTCCTTCCTAGTCCCTCTCTGCCTTGGGGCATTTTATTACAGAGACTGTCCAACAGTGCGAATCCCCTTCTTCAGGTCGTCTTACGGTCTTTCTTCTTCAGTTAAGATCACATGGCACAGTAGGACACAAGTCCACAGAGAGAGAGAACATAAAATCAGACAGCAGAAATTACTGAAATCATAGCCTACACCGATAAGAAATGAGAAACAAAATGAAACTTTGGAGCCTATCTTGCAGAACAACAGGAAACTTTGTTAAAATTCCCCAAGCAGCCAAAACCGGTCAGGGTTGTAGGATCACAACAGGCACAGGCACTACTGACAGCTAGATGAACTTCTGATAGTGTGAGCCAAAAAGACACCCCCTGAACCTGCTAAGATTGTCATTTGTAAACATTAACTGTATGAAGAGGCGCAGAGGGGACCTGCACCTGCACAGAAAGCCTTGTCTCTTTCTTTCAGCTGACCAATCAACTCCCTTGCCTATTCTCCACCCCTTTCCCCATTCCAGACAAATGTATTTGGCAAAAGCTGTTTAAAATTCAAATTTGAGTGTTATTCCAGCTTCCTACCTGTATACCTTATAATAAACTTTCTGTAAAAAACCTTGGTGTCTAGGACTGACTTTTTAAGGTGTACTGGCGACTGAACTCACAATGGTTCAGTAACATGATCTTTAAATTAGGAAAAGCTGACAGGTAAGTTATAGATTAATATTTTAATTCAGGTTTGAAAGGTTTTGAATGAATTTTTTTGGTGAAGTGAGAGCAATATTTGCTCTTCAATTTTACTATGATACATATACTATTTTATGTAACTATCCTGTTAGTTTACAAAAAATATTCTGAGATGCATATCTAGAATGGTTTCTTCCAAGCCTTTGCCAAGTTTACTAGCTTCCCATTCACTCTCATTTACTCACATATTCATTTATTTAAAAAAAAACATTTTCTGTGCTGGCATATATATATATATATATATGAAATTAGATCCATGTACCTCTCACTATCTACAAAAATAAACAGAAAATGGATCAAAGACCTAAATTTAAGACCTGAGACTACTAAGTTGCTGGAAGAAAATGTAAGGAAACACTCTAAGACATTGGCATAGGGGACAATTTCTTGGATAAGACCCCCAGAGCACAGGCTACAAAAGCAAAACTAAATGGGACTATATCAAATTCAGAAGTGTTTGCACAGAATGTGAAACAATCAACAGAGTGGAGAGACATCCAAGAGAAAGGAAAAAATATTTGCAAGCTATCTATCTGACAAAGGATTAATATCCCAAATATATTAGCAGCTTAAGACACTCAGCAACAAAAACCAACCAATCCAGTTAAGAAATGGGCAAAGGACCTCATCAGACAGTTCTCAAAAGAAGAATTATGGCCAAAAAATATGTGAAAAAATGATCTCACCTCTCCCCTGTCAGAATGGTTAAAACACAGAGTGACAAATGCTAGCAAGAATGTAGAGAAAAGGAAACACTTACACATGGTTGGAGGGAATGTAATTTGGTGCAGTCAATGTGGAAAACAGTGCGAAGATCTCTTAAAAAAAGTAGAAACAGACTTGCCATATGATCCTGCAATCCCACTACTCAGTATATACCCAAAAGACAAGAACACGTATCAAAGAGATACCTGCACCACCATGTTTATATCAGTACTGTTCACAATAGAAAAAATTTGGAATCAACCCAGGTGTCCGTCATCAGATGAATGGACAAAGAAAATATAATATATATATATATACACAATGGAATATTACTCAGCTACAAAAAAGAATGAAATTGTACCATTTGCAACTAATGGATACAACTGGAGGACATCATGTTGAATGAAATAAGCTACATAGAAAGATAAATACCACATGTTTTCTCTTATAGTTGGGAGCTGAAGGAAAGGAAGGAAGGAAGGAAGGAAGGAAGGAAGGAAGGAAGGAAGGAAGGAGGGGGGAGGGAGGAATGCCTGTGTGTATCAATATTGCTGCATATATGTTTTGTGAAACTATGTTTTATACCTTTGTCAAACCAATAGTTAAGAATGTTAAGAATGTTATACTACTATAGTTTTAAAGATCTGTGTTACTTTACAATTTACTATATATATGGGTGAAATGGTCATTTTTCCATTCAATTATTGTTTTTAGCTGTTGCCTATATTCCCACTACTCTAGAGTCTTTTTGCTTTGTACTTGTTAGACTCTCATTTGGTGAAGTATTAAGTCTTTTTACTGTAATGTAAACTTAAAATATGTTGTCTTCAAAACTGAAAGAATGGAAAAGAAAGGAGGGTGGGAAGGAGACGGGGAGGGAGAGGAGGCAGGAAGGGAATATCATTATATTTTTAGAATTGTACTTGCAAACCATATTAAATCTAGTTTAGCTTTTAACCAAACTTAGTTAAAAACTAAAAATCAGAAAAGGAAAAAAATAACTAAAGCATGAAAAAGAAACTCCAAGATTTCCTGTGAGGCTGGCCTTGCAGCATAGCAGGTTAAGGTGCCACCTGCTGTGCTGGCACCCACGTGTGTGCCAGTTAGAGACTCAGCTGCTCCTCTCCTAATCAAGCTCCATGCGCACACCTGGGAAAGCACCAGAGGATGGCCCAAGGTCTTTGGTTCCTGCACCCACATGGGAGATCTGGATGAAGCTCCTGGCTCCTGGCTTCATCCTGGCCCAGCCCTGGCTGCTGTGACCATTTTGGAGAGTGAAACAGCAGCAGATGGAAAATTTCTCTCTCTCTTTTCCTGTCTCTCACTGTAACTCAGCCTTTCAAATAAATAAAACAAATCTTTAAAAGAAAAAAAAATTCCTACGCCTCCACTCTAACATGGACAACATGATAGGGTTTGGACATACAAAGCGGTTTCGAGGCTGCCAGAAAGGAGCTTAGAGTTTGGTAGTAATGTATTCTTGCAAGACACATGGGCAGACTGCATATGAGCTGAGGAAGAGGTAACAGGAGTGGAGGGGAAGGTACAGAGGCTGTTTGTGTCAAGGGTAGAGATTAGATGGCAAGCCAAGAAAAACATCCAAAGATATCTCTTTACTCCTTAAACAGAGTGTTAAGTGTGAAATAAAGGATACATGTTCATATTTATCTTGGAAAATAAGCTGATGTTCTGTAATTCAAAAATATTTTAAAGATTTATTTATTTTATTGAAAGTCAGAGTAACACAGAAAGAGAAGGAGCAGTTCCATACGCTGGTTCACTGCCTAATTGGCCACAATGGCTGGAGCTGCACCTATCTAAAGCCAGAAGCCAGGAGACAGGAGCTTCTTCCAGGTCTCCCACATGGGTGCAGGGGCCTAAGGACTTGGGCCATCTTCTACTGCTTTCCCAGGCCATAGCAGAGAGCTGGATCAGAAGTGGAACAGCCAGGACTCAAACTGGCACCCACATAGGATGACGGCACTGTAGGCAGCAGCTTTACCTGCAATACCACAGCACTGGCCCCTCAAAATGTTCAATACTCCAGATACATAGGTTGTTCTAAATGCATTTAGGAGTTGCTTTTGTAAGGTTGTTTGAAAGAAATTAGGAGCCATTTATATCAAGAAAATGACCTAAGCTATTCCTCTCATTTGGTGTCCACAGGGTCTGTAACTCACCAAGAATCACCATACAGAGTAGTAAAATTAGAAGACATATCTTCATTAGGCACAGTACCATACCAACAACGTATCATATGATGAAACATAAGCAATAAGTTATCAAGTTAGCCCCAAAGAATCAAGAAGAGTCTCAGAAATAGGATGTAATACACTATTGGAGAGGGCTTCAAATTCTTGAACACTATCATTAAATTTGAAATATTCTATCACATTCTTCTTCTGCATTGTATCCCAAAATACACACAATCACACATACACACACATTCCAGAATAATCGGCTTTTCTGCTTCCCATGACCTCTCTATTTAAAATATATTTGTGTATAGGGCTGACATTACAGTGTAGCATGTAAAATGTATTCCTGTTACTCTATTTAATATGTTGCATTCTTCATACAGATAAATGTGTTTGCAACTTTTTCATTTATTTATATGTTTTTATGACTCCCTCATTCAATATTACACTTCATATTCGCATGACCATTAAAAAATCACTGCTGTACTCAAACCTTTAATTGCTTAATAAATATCTGTTGCATAAACAAATACAACAATGGAGGGATGAAGAAATAAACAGAAACAGAACCTTTAGTTGGAGACTTGATGGTCCAAGCAGTCCAAATGAAACCAATGTTTAGGCAGCTGAAACCCAAGACTAATGAATAAAAATTAGAGCTGGTGTCTGCTCCCTAAGCAAAAGAGTATGTGAATAGGAAGCTATTCCAGTGAATAATTCTTCCTCATGTTCTTATAGACTCCTCTATGTTCTTAAATATTTTGAAATATCTTTGCACTGAAATACTATCTGCTCTCTTTTCTCTGGAATATGTGGGTCTCTGTCATTGTGCTATTCATTTGATCTCCCCTGAGTAGACCCAACTGTGAACATGCTCAACTAAACACTCAATGTGTTCAAAAAGAGAGGGTCCCACAGGATAAATATTACTGAATTCAGAAGAAAAGTGTTAGAGATAAACTTAATTCTATCTTTTCTACTGATAATGTTTCCCCCACAATTTCTCAAACAAAGCAGGGGTTATCTTACATTATAAATAAATGGTTTTTAAAAATAATTTACTTTTATTTTTAGCTGATGTAAAAATTGTGAATATTTATGTTGTTTCAATACATTTATATACTGAATATTGTCCAGTCATATCTATCTCTCCAAATATTTAGCTTTATAGAAGACAACATTCAAAATCCTTTCTTCAATCATTTTAAGAAAAATAAAGAATACATCATCATTATCTATGGTCACCTACTACACAAGAGAACACTAGAGCTTCTTACTCTTAACTAACAGCAAACAGGTACTGAAGTTAGGAAAGCATATAACTGATGGAGTCTTTTCCATGAGAGAAGGAAATTTTCTCTTTCTCATATCTCCTTTTCCAGGATGGACCTGGTTTCTTCTAATGTTCACTAAAATTCATTAAATGTTCAGCTCTTCCACACACTAAAGAACCAAGGTTACTTAAAAAAAGAGGGTTCCCTTGGCATCGAGTTAAACTACTACATACTAAATTGTAATAGCCAACTGTAATGTATGTTAAAATTTCTTTGAAATCTGAAAATATGGTATCAAATGATAACATCATGCTAAATTAGGGGTTGCAGGAAAACAAGGATTACAGATACAAAGATAAGTGCAAATATTTCCTGTGGATATTGTGCTTTTGAATATTGTTAATGCGTTTGACTTTGAATGAATTTTATCTTACATATCTAGAATTCATGATAGAAGCATGTCGCATGTGTGAGTACATGATGCAGTACATGACATTTTCTGTAAATTAATACCTGCCATTTGCTGAGCACAGAGCTAGGAGAGTGTTGCATCAATTGTTTGTTTTCTATTCTTAGGACAGACTTAATTTATGGAAAAGATAATTGGGACTGAAAAACCTTAAGAGAGGTATATGAATAAAAAGCTAAAACAGATGCCAAAGAAAATGAAACCGAGTGTAACAATCACAAGATCTGTTCTCTTCCCCCATGCTCAGTCATGTGACACACCTTGAGCTCATTCTCATTCTGAGGGAGACAAAGGAGGGTGAAGGAAATCAATAAATCATAATTTATGTCAATTATTCTATTCATCCGAGGGAATCCTGGTGAAGCTCTGAAATCCTTGTGAAGCACTGACTGAAAGAGGCGGGATCTTACTGGTACACATGTCAATCAGTAAAAGGTGATTTACCAGACAGGTCACATCGATGTCACCAAAGTATAGAGAATGGGCTAGATCTGTAGGTCACCAACGTTAGGGACCTTGGGCACACAAGAAACTCTATACAAACATTATGCTACAAAAGGAGAAGTGAAACGGAAGCTTGGAGAGAGGACAGACTTTAATAGGAAGAACTATTAAACAGTATTAAAATACCGTGAAGTCAGGGTTGCAATCCTTATTTACATCAGAGGAACCTAAGGCATGCAGCGGTCAAGTGTCCTGTCCAAAGACAGCACGAGACTGTGGAACTCCCACGCAGTCTCAGCTCCCTTCCAGGTCTGAGTGCTCTTCATTTGCTAGCTAATGATTTTAGCCTATAGCTGTCTGGGTTCAGATAACCAATTTGGCATCTTAAAATCAGTATTTTCCTCTTTAGTACACATGGGAAAAATAGAAAGGAAAAGGAATATTGACAGATATTTCCTTAAGGCAGAGCTTTACAAAGCAGGCACCGGTGACACGGTGGGTCAGATCTCTTTTTGTTGTGGAGATCCGCTCCATATGTGGTGCCATCCCTGGCCTTTGGGGACTGGATGCCGCTCAAACTGCACTCCCAGTTTCAGTAACCAGCAACGCCTCCAGGCACTGCCAAATGCCCTATGAGGCAAGGTCCATCCCTCCCCATTTTGAGAAGCAGGGCTGAAAAGGAGCCAGCAGGGCAAGCTTTGGGGCTAGGCGTGTGGACCACAGTCCTAACTCAGGTCACCTGTGGCCCCTGGAAACTTGAGAAATTCTTGCACTTAGGACCACTTTGCTCATTTTCTATACTAATTAGAAGGCTCCCAAATAAATGCAAGACTAGATATGGAAAGGCTTTAGACACAGAGAAGTGCTGTCCAACAAACAGGGGGCAAAAGTGGGCAGCTAACCTATGGGTAAGGGGCTAAGTCCCACAGCTGAGTGACTGGGTTTGATGCGCAACTTAGCTTCTGACTGGAGCTTCCTGCTACTGCAGTTCCTGGGGGGCAGCATGATGGCTTACGAAGTCGGGTTCCTGCACACATGGGGGAGACCTGGACCGAAGTCCTGGCCCTCGGTTTCATACTGGCCCAGCCTTGGCCATTTTGAGCACCTGGGGAATGAGGCAGTAGATGAGAGACCTCTCTTTTTTTGTCTCTCTCGCTCTGCCTGTCAAGCATTATTATTACTTGTTTATGGAAAGAAACAGAGAACAAAAGAAAATAAACATCACAGCATATAGGTATTTTATTTTATTTTAATTGACAGGCAGATTGGACAGTGAGAGAGAGACAGACAGAGAGAAAGGTCTTCCTTTTGCTGTTGGTTCACCCTCCAATGGTCGCCACGGCCGGCACACTGCGGCCGGTGCGTCGCGCTGATCTGAAGGCAGGAGCCAGGTGCTTCTCCTGGTCTCCCATGGGGTGCAGGGCCCAAGCACTTGGGCCATCCTCCACTGCACTCCCTGGCCACAGCAGAGAGCTGGCCTGGAAGAGGGGCAACCGGGACAGAATCTGGCGCCCCGACCGGGACTAGAACCCGGTGTGCCAGCGCCGCAAGGTGGAGGATTAGCCTATTGAGCCGCGGCGCCGGCCGGCATATGGGTATTGATCATACTAAAGAACGTGTTTGTGGGGCCAGCGTTCTGACCTAGTGGGTTAAGTCCTCGCTTGGGACACCAGCATCTTATATAGGCAACATTTCAAGTCCCAGCTGCTCCACTTTTGATCCAGCTCCCTGCTAACAGCCGGGGAAAAGCAGCAGACAATGGTCCAAGTGTGTGGACCCCTGCCACCCATGTGGGAGACCCAGGCAAAACTCCTGGATCCTGGCTCTGCCTGGTCCAGTGCCATTGTGGCCATCTGGGGAGTGAGCCAGCAGATACATCTCTTTCTGTGTCTCTCTCTGTCTCTCCCTCTCTCTTGGCAATTGCAACTTCCAAAATAAACAAATCTTGACACTAAAAAAAAGAGCATGCTTGTTTCACAACAACTACCAGAAATCCCAAATAAAGAGGTTTTCATCCATAGCAAATAAAGAGACTTTTTCTTAAAACTGCCATCCAAGAAAATCTAGTGATTGTAGTAAGGGAGGTTTTTAGAAAATTCTGAAAATTTTTAGTCTCCGTCTAATAAGTGAGTCAGAACAGTCAGTCATGCTTTCACACACACTGAACATTAAAGGAAAACTCGTTACTGTGGAGTTGGAAAGCAAACATTGGACCCATCTGACTTCGTTCCTAATTTCAAATCCTTCAGGAATTAGCTTAGTGACCCTGAGCAAGTCACTTGATCAACTGTATGTTCTTAATCTGCTCAGTGGTGAGTAAATTAATTAATTTACATCTATCCAGGAGCACTCAGTAAGATGAATGTAATACAACGAAATGTAAGTGGCAGCACCAGTATCAAGTACAGTGTTAAACCAGGTGTATTACCAGAACTGTCTTTCAAGACGACAGAGCAAGAGTATTTCAGAAAGCTTCAAACAATGAGGTGCTTCCTTTTTATCCCCCAAAACTCCAAGTCCTACAATGGGCCTGAAAAGGATACACCTAGAGAGAACTGATTCACTTCACAAATAACAAAACCATGTCAAACAATTCTGTTACCCAAGCCATATCCCAAATCATTGGAGAAATTTGCACTAATAAACAGCATTATTCTCCTTTTTCTTCCCTTTTTGCAAAGACAAGAAGCAGACATAAGCCACTTGGCTCAATCCCTCAATCCCTCTTGCAGTTGTAATAATAATTCTGAATATTAACTGGATCTCTGTGCTCCACAACATAAGCAGACTGTCAGCACAGGGGATCATGCCTGTGAAGCATGTGAGAAGGAAAAGAACAACTGTAATAACCAGAAGCATGGGAAAACTGCTGAAAGAAACACGGAATGAACTGTGCCCCTTGGGAATACGTATCTTTTTTTTTTTTTTTTGATACCATAAGACAAAGGAAAGTATGTTTTTAATATTTGAAAAAAAAAAAGAAGAAATGAGAAGTATCAACTGGATCTTTAGCTATGATTTCTCTATGGAAGGAGGAAATGGGCTTCTTCTGTACTCTAGAAATTTCTTTTATGATTATATAGTTTTTTTAAAAAAATATTATTCATTATGTGGTGTTCTTGCTTTTTCAGGGGTGGGAAACATCTGGCCTGTGACAAAATCGTTTGGTCTGGCCTTGCCATGGCAACTGTAGGCAAGACTCAAAATTCAGTCAATCTTGAGCAGGCTAATTGGGAAGCTGATAATTTTGTATGTCCTATAAATAATGTTATGAAAATCCAATGGCCCTTGGCATCAAAAAGATTCCCCATCCCTGATTCTTACCCTTCAGTCTGGTGAAAGCTGGGGACATGTGTTTCTCCAATATTAAATGTTGAAGAACACCTTAAAAGCAGACTGTGGTTTGTCTTTTTCTTCCTTCAGAAGAATGTGTTCCCAAAGGCTTATTCTACTGGTCACCTTCTTAACTTCATTCTGTATGTATGTCTATGTATCTTTATGCATTTGGCAGGCAGTTTTCATGGGCCAAAGTTAGGAAAATAAAACTTACTCTTTACTTGTAAGACGATGCTGCAGCCCCACAGAAAGCAACAGCATTCGGTACCAGGGACCTGGCTTAACTTTGTAAGGCCACCGATGAGACTGCGTAGGATTCATCATCGCAAGACAGTAGTTTATTTGTTAAGCTGGGTCATATTCTTTCTTTACTTTTCAAGTGGGGCTCTTTATGTAGTTCTAAGGAGAAAGTCAAGACTTTCAAATGAATGGCAAAAGATCTCACTCTTTGTGTGTGAATCTCAAAAGGAATATGAGCAATGATCTTGGACAGAGAAAACTTGACAGCACTTTAAACTACAACAAAATGCCTTTTGTGAAGACTTGGACTTCAAATGCTTGAATAGAGATGATGCATATTTTCTGAGTCATAATAGAATGATAACATCTCTAATTTGACTCCTTACATCATTACAATGAGTCCAAAAATCTCTTTGTACAACCATTTTATTTGTAATTGTGCATGTGTGCTTTTCAAGAAATCTTTACCTGGATTTAGAAACTCTGAAACAAAGTCTGCCAGCCCTATTAGTTCTCACCTATAGATTGTAGACTCAGCCACCTTCTGACAGATTTCTACTCAATGTGCAGCACCTACAATATTATCTTCTAAATGTTTATTGAAGGTCAGTACACACATTTTCTCTTTTCACTGTAGAAAAGATAAAACCTGTACAACAATCGTACTTTACAACAGCCCCTTCACACTGTCATAAAACTGAAGATACAATTCAGGACTGATAGCTACAAAAAAGAACAGGAGTTCGGGATTTTTCAAGTTTAAGACAAACACTTTGCACATGTACCAGTTAAACCTCCAGCACTTAAAATCCTGTGAAGTAAATTCAGGCCCTGGGGCTTGATGGGATAAGCACTACAGGTACTTTACAGCAGCAAGTGAAATCATCAATTTAACACATTTGATACGTGTGCTGTTCAGTGTTCAAAAAGTAACAAGAAAGCTGAAGGAAATGAACATGGCATATGACTCCATGCTAAGCAGTTTGAAAATGCACATCTGGAATGGGAACATGATTTATCCTGCAGTTACATGAACATTCTAGAGGTCTCCCTGCAGAGTCAGCAAAGTGTCATGCATTGGCAAGCAGCCTAGAGGGAGGTGAGGTCACAGACCAGCTTGTAGAAAGAGAGATCTTGCATTTTTGTAAAGATTCTGATCAGTAACATGGAGCTAGTGTTTCCAACCTCGGCTAAATTCTCACATTCAGAGCATTAGAATATTGTCTAAACATAACATAACTATGCTCTCTGAAAGTTCATTCTGCTAGTGAAGACAATATTTCCAGCTTAGTTGGTTTCTGGATACAAGTACACCACAGCAAATTCAATATGGGAAGAGAAAGGATTAAAAATAAATCCTAGGTGAGAATTTTATTTTGAACATCAGTAGTAAGGTGGAATTACATGGCATTCATAGTAAGACAAAATCCAAAGGAATCAGCCAAAGTTCAAATGCTTGAGAGCAGTAACACACACACAAATCCAAGCAGCAGTAAACAATGCTTTTAGCTTTATGAGTTTGTAGTATGTGACAAAGACAATGAAAGGTACTTGAGAAAAAAATGCAGGTAGTCCCTGTCCAGAGTGTAGTTTTTAGTTCAATAGGGTAAACAAAGCAATTTTATGATATCCTACATAGTAACATAAAAATGTACAACTTTTTAATGTATCATAAATGATGTGTATCTGTGTGATCCAACCTATAGGATAAAGAACAATACTAAAAGTAATTATGTTCCAAGTTGGAACCTGGAAAGAATGACTGTGTTCAGACAGGAAGGAGTATTTCAAGAGATTATAGACTACATACAAAAGCAAGAGTTTTATGAGGAAAAATAATCTTAACTGACATAACATTGAAGATTTTGAAACAAATTATGTTTCAGTTTTAGTCTAAATCTTAGACATGGGACTTTACAGTCTTCTACTGCTTTTCACAGGCCATCAGCAGAGAGCTGGACCGGAAATGGTGATGCTGGCATCTCAGGCAGCAGCTTCACCGTTGTACCACAACACTGGCTCCAGATTATTCTTAATTGATCCTCAATTTTATGGTGGGGGTATTATTAGATATTTGCTGGAAGGAGTAATCAAACCAGTTAAGTGGTTAATGCATAGTATAAATAAGAAATGAGTCTTACATGAAGTATGGAAAGGGAAGGATTTTAAGCAGATAAAATGAATAATTATAACTGTAATGACCAATTTTGAGTTGAAAGGTCAAAATTCCTCTACCCAATAACTCCTGGGACAATCACCCTTGTGAACAAAAATTTTAAGTTCCACTAGAGAAGGATCAACTCTCCAAGTATATGTATCTACAAGGACAAATACCATATATTTATAGAAATTCAGGCAGGAGAAGAAATTATGCTAAAATTATACCTGTTTTCTACAGAAGTCGAATAGAAATTCAGGAAAACCTGTTTCTGGCGTTATACTCAAAAACATTCACACACCCAACAGAAATGTATACAAATAGTTATCAAAACATATATAATGGATGATGCTGAGAAACTGTTCATAATTGCCTCAAAATAGAAGCCATCTAAAATCTATTATCATAAAAGTTGATAAGTAATATGTGGCATATTCTCACAATGAAATACCATCCATCCATCATTGAGAATAAACACATTGCAACCTCACAGAACAATATTCACATATCTCACAAACACAACTAGGAATGACAAAAGCTAGTGACCAAAAAAAAAAAAATTGCTCTGTTTGATTTTGTTCATGTAGACAAAATTCTATGTTGTTGGAAAACAGCATAGTGGTTATATCTCAAGAAGAGGTGACTAGAAAGAGATATGAAGAACTGCAGGGTCCTAGTCATGTTTTGAGCCCTGTATGTTGGCTACCTGGGGATGATCAGTTCCATAAAATCCATCTAAGTGCTCCTTTATAACACTTGGGTAATGCGTTTTTCTGTACCTGTATCATACTTTAGCAAAAAAAAAGTTTTTCAAAACGACACTAAGTGAAGATGAAGAAGACACAGTCCCAGACAGGAAATGAGCCTCTGGTGGGTCAATACAAATGCTTCTGAAACAGGCTTCAGTTTCCTACCTGTGAGTATCACTATATAGAGTAGAACAGAGAAGCTAATGAGCTACTATTTGGGTTAACTGTATCAGTGGTATTAAGTGGTTCCTCAAAAATACATTCTTTTGATTTTAAATTCACCACATGCAGTCATAAAACTTGTCTGCTGGTTGCTTTATATGTGTATCACCATGCCAAGGTCTTGTGTGGGCTGTCCATGGAAACTCACAAGTGGTCATAGATTGGAACAATGTTCTTCTTTATCCCTTGGAAATAATGGTTTCCAGCCAATTCATAAGCAGAATGAAAGTGCTTTGTATCAGATTCCCTGCTGTGCATTAGAATTTCAGTTACAGCTTTCATTTTGTTAAAACACCCACATTCCTTTACTTACAAGGCCAGCTTCACACGAGAGAGAAAAGAAAACAACCTTGCATTTGTTGTCTAATTATCAACTTCATCTACTTTGAAAAACAGACTATGTCTTAAATGTGTGTATGACTCAAAATATTATTGTAAGATTAAGATCTGGGACAATAAAAAATTTCCAATCACTGCTAATGGGCTCATAAAACAGAAAAATAATGATGACATATAACTAGCATTTTTAAAAAATTTCAGCTATCTAATGGACAGATTTATCATTAGAAACGTGAAATGATTTAGGGAAATGGGAGGAGGGGGAGCTCACACGGAACAAGGTGGCCCAAGAACTCGTCTGAGAATATTGGCAGCAGGCCGAGCACACCTCTGGATGGGGAAGTGCAGCTTCAATCTTTATTACACAGTGATCATCAGAGGACTGCTCCTGAACACCATCTGCTCTCAACGAAGCAGTGCAGCTACAGGCTGCTCCCTCTGCTACGCCCTTCACCTCTGCTCTCCAATCTCATCCCAACCTCCATTTTGAAACACTGAGTATCATAAAATGGAAAAGTTTATTATAATTAATACTTTTCACAAGAGCCATTTATTTTCAGGGAATAGCAGAATGGACAGCTGAACTTCTCCATATTATTATTATCCATCGAGAGGAGAAGTATCTAAGCAGGAGTAAGGTAAATGTTCAGTTAGGGGTCTAGAGAAATCTTGGAATGATAGACACTACATCAATTCTTGAGCTGACTTGTGGTAGAATGTAGAAACTCAATTTACAACAGTAACAAAGAGAAGGAGACAGGAGCCTGTCCTCAATATAAAAGATCAAGAAAGTGGTACATTCTGGATTCCAATATCATAATATCCTATATTAAACAAGGAATCTTGAATTTCATTTGTCTAATTGTGCCCTACTGGAAAAAAAAAAAAACACATAACCTCAATTTCCTTAGATATGTGGGAGCCTAAGATGAACCAGTACTGTTTCATAATTTGCATCTGACCATACATGCATATGACTGCCTTGCAGTACTGGAGATGAAAGTACACTGAATGACAGCCCCACTGGAAACTGCCACTGGTACTAGTGAATGTGAGCTTATTTGGAGTTGGGGTCTGCACGAATGTAATTAATGATCTTAAGAAGAGAACATAGTAGATTTAGGGGGACCCCAAGTCTTGTATACTTCACAAGAAACAAGAGGAAGATGGGAGACACACACAGTGAGGAAGGCAAGTTTTTTATAGATTTATTGTATTTATTTGAAGGGCAGAGTTGGAGGTGAGAGAGAGAAAGAGAGAGAGAGAGAGAGAGAGAGAGAGATCTTCCATCCACTAGTTCACTCCCAAAATGGCCACAATGATTGGAGCTGGGCAAAGCCGAAGCCAGAATCCAGGAGCTTCTTCCGGGTCTCCCATATGGGTGCAGGGGCCCAAGCACTTGGGCTATATTCTGCTGCTTTCCCAGGCGCATCAGCAGGGAGCTGGATTGGAAGTGGAGCAGCTAGCTGGGACTCCCAACTGGTGCCCACATGCAATGCTGGTGTCTCAGGCAGTGGCTTCACCCGCTACACCACAACACCAGCCCCAAGGAAGGCAATTTGAAGACACAGGTAGAAATGGGGGTGATGGTCTGTCAGTCAAGGGATGCCACGGGTGTCTGGCAGCATTAGAGGCTAGGAGGGCTAGGAAACAAGCACAGAATGTATTCTCTGACAGACCTTCTATAAAACCAAGCTTGCTGACAATGATTTACAATGAGGGACCTCCAGAGCCATAAAATAAAAAAAAAATAATAAAAAAAACCAGTCCCTCCTTATCTACAGTTAAGCTTTCTACAGTTACCACTATGTGTGGTCAATAGTGGTCTAAAATTATTAAATGAAAAATTCCCAAAACAAACAATTCAAAAGTTTTAAATTATATACCTTTCTGAGTAGCACGAGGAATTCGTGGGCTGTCCCAGCCTTGATGTGAAATATCCATCTGTCTGTCCATCACCCCCATGTGCACACCAGGCTCACCTATTAGTCAGTCTGGCTGTCTGGATGATCAGGTAGATCATCATGCTGTCACTGTGTTTACAACCAAGTAACCCTTCTTTGACTGAATAAGGGCCTGAAAGTGCAAGAATCTTGATGCTTGCAATTCAGAATGCCAAAGAGTAGCCCTAAGTAAAGTGCTCTCTTCAAGGAAAAAGGTGAAAGTTCTTGACTTAGTAAGGAGAAAAAAAATTGTATGCTGAGTTTGCTGACATCTACTTTAGGGATGAATTTCTATCTGTGAAATTGTATAGAAGAAAAAAGAAACTTGTGTTAGTTTTGCTGTCCACACTTCAGACTGTAAAAGCTGCAGCCACAGCGTGTGGTGAGTGTTTAGTTAAGATGGAAAATGCACTACATTTGTGGGTGGAATATATGAGTACAAAATGTGTTCTGATTGACTACAACGTGTTGAAGGAGACAGCACCAAACCTACGCAAAGACTTTAGCAATAAATCCCCTGGAAAAAATGAGATGGATATGAAAACAGAGGTGGATATGGATTCAGGGCAGGCACACATAGGATTCACAATGAAGTACAGTGCCAGGTATCTACAATAGGAAGCCACTATAGTGATCATTAGAGTTTACTGTTATTACTGTTTATTGATATTCCCTGGGCATCTTTCTGTGATCACAGAAAACACAGGTTTCACTTGTGCACAGAAGACACTGCTGTTTTAGGTAGCTAGCCCTAAATGGCTTTACTCTCCTCCCTTGCATTTCTCTCTCTCTCTCTCTCTCTCTCTCTCTCTCTTTCTCTCTTTCTCTCTTTCTCTCTCTCTCTTTTTGTTCATTCACTCCTTCCCTTCCTTTGCTCAAGATGTGTTGAAATCTTTAGAAACCAAAGAAATACTCTGTGGCTATGTTTTAGATAACATGAAAGAAATGGGAGAATTCAGGAAATTCAAGGGACTCATCTTGGCAGATCCTTCAGAGGATTCATGAACAACACAATGTAAGTATAAAGATGACAATGCCTTCCATACACACCAAAAAAATCCTGGCCGTATGCACATTGTACTTGGGATATGTTAGCCCTGTGCCTTATCTTATTATGAAAATACAACATATTTCCCCCAAAGACAATGTCCATTTATACATAAAATCAGTGTGTCACTGGATTTTCCTGATTCTTGTCACCAGAGTATCTGATAACTTACCTAAGGCAAGCATCTACCACCCAAATAACATATGTTACTCTTTTCCAGAACCTCCATTCCTGGGGCCTCTCTGAGATGTTGCCACTAAATTACTGTCAAAATGCATATTTAGAGCTCAGCATCGCTCAGCTACCCTGACAGCATTTTTTTTACATTTCTCTTTACTACTTAAAGATTCATTGTTCCATCCCTTAGGTAAAACTGTGGTGCAAATAAAAAGCAATTTATTCCTAATTTACAAAGACAGTAACAACCAACTTCAGCTCCTTAAAAATAAGATTACTGAGGATAAGGTTCTAAAGATCTCTTTGTCATCAAACAGAATTTTTAGGCAGAGTTATCTTTTAAGATTGAAACACTTCCCTTTTAAGAGGATTCCTTATCTTGTGAAGTTGCCCTTGTGAAAGATGAACAATGACAAAATATCAGAGTATTAGGGTTGACAGAAGATAGCCGGGGGAAGAGGAAGGATTTCAATATTAACAAATATTTTGAACTTTTCTTTTTGCTAGCTCTAAAGGCATATTCATAAAGGGAAGTGAACAGAAAGTGTTTTAAAATAATAATAGGTGCATAGCAATAAGAGGCATCATTTGGATAGAAGACACATTCAGTACAATAAAGCAAAATGTATTTTTTTCTAAGAAAGACAAAGGAGACAGAACATCAACACTTCTCAGAGGAGTTAAACGCATTTCATAGATGTCTGAGCATCAGGAAATCACGCAGGAAGTCATTAGACCTGGATTACAACATCCGCTTGGAATCCACGCTAACTGTGAGCTGACAAATTATGTTATGTTAGTGTATTTTTCTCTCCTTATCTGAAAAAGAAGTGGAGGAGGGCAAATGATTTCTCTATTAGTTTCCCAGGGCTGCCTGAGCACCAACTTTTGATGATGGTCGATTTATACAACAAAAATTCATTCTGTCATGGTCCTAAGGCTGAAAAGTCTGACACCAACGTGTGACCCATCAATGCCACCTCCAGAGCCTCTAAGGAAGAATTCTTCCTTGCCTTACACCAGTGTCTGGTATTTCATTTTTAGATCACCACTTCAGTCTCTAGCCAACTTACCTCCTCTGTGTCTTGACTTTCTGTGTGTGCATGTGCATCTTTCTGTGCGTCCTCTCCCCCTTTATAAGAAAACTGTCGCTCCCCCTCTTCGTGGAGGAACGACACAGGACCCTGCCTAGGCTTCATATCCGAGTCACGGCACCATTATGTCGCTCCCCGTCTTCGTGGAGGAACGACACAGGACCCTGCGCTGTTCTTTTGTCTGCTCGGCCCTCCCCGGGTTTGCTGCTGGTTCTTTCCGGGTTGGCTACTGTCCCTTCCACCTCCGTGGAAGGGCGGTTCCCCCTGCCACTTTCCCCACTTCCGCGTGGGAGCGGCACACCGCCGGCCGGCTCTCTCGGGGGCTGCACAGGTGTTCCTTCAGATAGATGTTCCCCTTAGATGTTCCTGGTACATGTTGTCTCTCTCCTCCTTTATAGTCCTCTTCCACCAATCCCAACTCTGCTACCCACACGCCGAGTACGCTGCTCTCCTCCAATCAGGAGCAGGTCCTGCTGTTTATTGGTTGAACTGGAGGCAGCTGGGTAGAAGCTGCTTCTCCCTTCTCAGCGCCATATTGTGGGAGAGCAGATGCATAGAATAAGTCTTAATTCCAGTAACTTAGTCTAGTCCGAGTTGCTCCCAGTTGCTCCCCACAAAAACGAGTCACTTAGGGCCCATCCTAATCACATATGATCTCAACCTAATGGCACAGACCCTCTTTCCAAAGGTCACCTTCTGAGGTTTCAAACACACATGAACTTGGAAGAACACTAGTTACCCATTACTGCTTCTAATGCTACAATACTAAAAAAAAAAAAAAAGTAAAAAACAACAAAAAAAACACCTCTATTTCTTCTATCCTACTGCTAACTGAAACAGGACAACAGTGTACGCAACAGCGTACACTGACTGTGTATGAACTCTTACATATGGGTGGAAAAACAAGAAACTTGTTGGTCTCAGAGTTCACACATATATGACAAGTATTGTTATAATATCTGGGACTAGTTCATCCAGGTAGGGATCAAGTATGATGTGGGGAAAACCCACATGGAGTTTGATTTTTCACAGTACCCTGAAATCTGGGCAGCTACAGACAAAATGCCAGTGCTTAGAAATCAGGGATTGACAAACCCAAACTTGTTACTATTAGCTGAAAAGCTAATTCAGCTACATGTTGTTACTAATGGGTTAGTGACAATGTCTTTATAAACACCAACAGTTCTTCCAACTAACCAAGACTATCTGCAAATTAGGTTTTCTTCTTCACCTTCATTAGTTACTGTCACTTAATATAACTACAAACAGTTGATATCCAAAAGAGTTTTGGCAGTCTTCTCTACAAATATCTGTTCCTTCCAAGAAATGTTGTACTTATGACCTTTTAACACTGCAGTCCCAGGATAACTCCCTATGAAAGACAAGGTCCAGCAGAAATCATATCATGCTCCATCTCATAGTTTCGTAAAACTCGAATTTGCATACAAGCTTCTAGCATCCCAAGAATTCCCTCAAATTAAAATTTGCAGGGAATTTTTTTGCCCTGGGCCTCTTTCTCATGCCATCCACTCGCCAGTCATTCAGCTGGATTTCATTTCCTTACAAATCCAGGTATCTTCTACTATTTCTCTTCCAATAAATTGATGCAGATCTGCCTCTAGTTTCTGAGTAAACTGTCTTCAAAGTTTCCCACTCCCCAGAGCTATTTCCTTGCTAATGGGGGGTATACACATACATACTAAAATATACATGGGTACATTATTGGCTACTAGGGTTTTGTAGAATTCTCAAAATGAGGAAATAGCAACACATACAGTGACATATTTATGGACACAAACAATCTTTTTCTTCTAAATTTTTTCAAGAGAGCCTTAAAGATTATTTAAAAACCATTTAACTCCAAAGACTATTTGAATAAAGTGCCCGGAAGTACAATGTTTATAGCCTAAACTGGTTTGAATAGAGTCAAATCCATTTTTGTTGGGACTTCTTTTTCTTTAATCTTTCATTGAGGGTCTGATTGTTAAAACCAGGTTGACACCACTGCAGGATATCCCGAGCAAATGTTAGATTCTCTCCATCATCTTATTCCCTGAAACCTGAGAAAGAAGTGCACCATCTGCAGGTTTGCTATGGCTCCAGGGAAATCACAGGCCAAGATCTTGGGATCTGTCTGCAGGTGACTTAGCAGCAGCCTTAGGCTTGGTCTATTCCATCTTCCCAAAAAGTTTCCCTCTTGCAACTCCCCTCTCTGGAGGTTCTACTAAATACTAATGTTCCTGCTGATCCTTTAACCTACTTAATGATATCTTTAGAGGAGAAGGACCCTGGAGATGCTGATGACCTAATACTCAGGAAAGATCAGTGCCTTGAAAACAGGCTATGGAGAAATCTATCTTAGTGACAATATTTATTTCAACAACAGCTTTTCTAAAAGGTGAGAGGCATAAAACCAGTGTTGGCATTTTTGGAAACAAAAGAATGAATGTGGAATGGAGGCTGGCATTATGGCGTAGTGGGTAAAGCTGCTGTCTGTGATGCCGGCATCCTATACTGGCTCCAGTTCATGTCCCAGATGCTCCCCTTCTGATCTAGCTCCCTGCTAATGGCCTGGAAAAGCAGTGGAAACTCGCTCAAGTGTTTGGGCTCCTGCCACCCGCATGGGACACCTAGATGAAGTTCCTGGCTCATGCCTTTAACCTGGCCCAGCCCTGGCTATTGCAGCCATCGGGAAAGTGAACCAGTGAACCAGTGGATGGAAAATCTCTCTGTCTTGCCCTCTCTTCCTGTTACCCTTTCAAATAAGTCTTATTTTTTCAAAAAAGAATTTAAAAATATTTTCTTTGTGCATTTATTGTACTATTTAGCACACACAGAGAAAATACAATTAGTCTACACACACAGACTTGGTTATTACTGCTTGGGACAATGAAAAGTTGACAAAGACAATAGACTCAAAGTCAACATAAAAGGAAAAAAAAAAACAGGAACTAATGAAATCAGTGGTACAGAGCAATGGCAAAGAGGTATGCTACTACAGAAATGACAAAACCTGGGAAGTCTGTATTAAAATGAACATTAGAAGCAGGAACACAAGGCAAGTATTTGGCAAAGCAGTTAAGACATCGCTTGGGAGAGCCACATTCCTTATGAGAGCACCTGGGTTAGAGTCCCAGTTTCCAGTGAATCTGCACTGTGGGAGACAAGGAGTGATGTCTCAGCTAGGTGAGTTTCTACTACCCATGTGGGAGACATGGATTGAGTTTCCGCCTCTTGGCTTCAGTCAGTCCAAGCCACAGCTGTTGCAGGTATGTGGGGAGTAAACCAGTTAGTATAATCTCTCTGTGTCTCAGAACACACACACATTCAGACTCTGGAGATAAATCACCAGTAGAGTCACCCAGGACCAAACTTCTGTAATTCTTATGGCCTCTGCCAGTCTCTTCAGCCAAAAAAGAAACAAGCTCTTCTCAAATTGTGCTGATGGGGATTAGATAATATAAGGTTCACAATAGCTAGTTAATCCATTTTAGCTCCATTTCTTTCCTCCTACCTGTGTGATGTCTATGGGTGGGCACAGGTCTAAAAAAGCCTCCTTTCTCCTCCCTCATGAATCTTCCCTTTGTTCCTAGAAGTGACCTCTGCCACTTCTTGAAAACGGGATTTCTATGCAGAAAATTTTGGGATTCACATTACAAGGGAACAAACGCACAGACTTCAAACTCTTAAATCTCTTCTAAGCTGTTTTGTTTCTTTTGGAGATGGGAACTGACCACTCTTATTTGCCAATGACTGTTCAGAAGCTGGGTCACAAGAGGTTAACTTCTTAAAGAAATGAAAAATATGTTGCCTTTTCCAGAGGGGGAAAAATCTGACTGTCAGTGAGAATAAAGCAATGTTCCAGTTATACTGAGTAGCTCTTTAGCAATTTTTCAACACTCATCAGTGATAAATTTTTTATAAGGTATGTAATTCAGTGGCTCTAAAATTTAAATACACTTTTGAGCTATCTGTATAAGTAAAAAATTGATTTTTATGGGAATATGGAATTATTTGCCTTAAAATTATGAAATAATTGATTGAAGCAGTAATCAGTTTAATGGAGGGATATCAGTGTGATTTCCAGTGATTCTTCACATGTATGTGGATTTGTTGAAAATCTTACTTTTGTATTTAATGAAAGACTTATTTGGGAAACACATTAAAGAAAACAGGGTTAGCTAGTTTTCTTATTTTATAAAATATGTGTAATAAAATATGGCTAATAGTTTTATCTAGAAATATATGCATACTATGGATTAAAAATCAAGATTAATAAAAAAGGAAATTAACCTTATGACTTTGACCTATTTATTTATTTATTTATTTACTTATTTTCAAGAAACAACAAGACAGAAGTAGAGAGACAGAAACAGAGAGCAAGTAAAGGAGAGCTCTCTACATCCACTGGTTCCCTCCCTAGATGCCCCTAAGTGTCAAGGCTGGGCTAGGGCTGGGAACTTCATCAAGATAGCCCAGATGTGTGGCACGGGCTCAGCAATGTGACCATCTCCTGCTGCCTCCTAGGGTACACCTTAGCAGGAAACTGGAACTGAGAGACAGAGCCAGGGATAGAACCAGACACTTCAATTCCAGATATGGGCTTGTTACTCAGTGGGCCAAATGTCTACGTGAAGCTTTTTTTTTTTTTTTTTTTTTTTTTTTAACATTTCAGCATATCTTTCCTTTAATGTAACCAAACAGAAAAGAAGAGCAACATATTGCAAACGCTCAGGGAAGTCCCAAAGGAAGCTTCGGGAAACATTCTTCTTGGTGATATAACCCCCACCTCTGAAATTCTGAGTTGAAAGCTCTTTGGAAACCCTGAAAAGTGGTAGATATTGGAAAGCAAATGTAAGATGTGTAAGATTCACCAGTTGAAAAAAGTCCCAACTCCATAATATTCTTATTAATGGGGTTGGATTGTTTTCCTCTTTATAAATTTAATCCTTAAAGAAAAAAAACAAAAGAGGCCTTTTAAAAGAAATTTAAAAAGGATCTTACACACATATTATCAAACAACAATGCGTAAGCTTTCCAGGTAATGCTAGAATAATGATCACTGCCAAAACTGTACCTCTCCAAGCCCTCAGCAAAGAAGGGTAAGAGAAATCATCCACAGCCAATGAATATTGTACAACAATTTTAATTACAAATAAATGAAGGAAAACTATCCAAGACCTAATTGGTATTTGTGTTAGCAAATCTGAGAAGAAAATTTCATTTTTATAATATATTCAGAAAAAATAAATTCTTAAAATCACCTGAGAATAGAGGAAGCTACGAATGGTCCATTAATACAAAACTATATATATATATATGTAGATTATTTATTTTTGCTAATTTCTCAAACATCCTCTATCTGTATGGAATGTGCATCAATAGATACTTGCAAACATCTGAATTGAACAGTTAAGTAATGGCTCACTTCTCACAAAAGACTGGCATTTTGCAAAATGACCCAAAATCTCTACCCTTATCTAATAGTTTGTTGTAGATACTATCAATGTAACCAGATAAGAGACAACAATTAGAAGCACAAACCTGGAGATAGTATTTAAAACTATATCTGTGTATACATTATATGATAATCCACCAGAAAACCCTGAAGACAATGATTTTACAATACTGTATAGAGGCCAGCGCCATGGCTTGAAGGGTGGAGCCACCATCTCAAGTGCCCGCATCTCCTATGGGTGCTGGTTAGAGTAAGGGCTGCACCACTTCCAATCTGGCTCTCTGCTTATGGTCTGGGAAAGCAATAGAAGAAGGCCTAAGTCCTTGGGCACCTGCACCCACGTGGGAGACCCAGAGGAAGCTCCTGGCTCCTGGCTTTGGATTGGCGCAGCTCTGGCCACTGCAGCCATTTGGGGAGTAAACCAGAGAATGGAAGACCTCTCTCACTCCCTCTCTCTCTGCCTCCACCTCTCTATAACTCTGCCTTTCATATAGATGGATAAATCTTAAAAAATTACTGCATAAACTAACAGTTTAATAACATAGAGGCTATATAATTAATGTAAAATACCAATTGACTTTATATATCCTCAAATAAGAACTAGTTAGGACAGATTAATGGAAAGGAAAAAATCACATTTCAAGTAGCCAATTTAAAGATTACATAGCAAGGAATAAAGCTGATAAAATGAATAAAATATAAAGACAATATTTCTATTTCCTTAAAGGTAATAAAGAATGGACAAATAGAAGGCCAAATCACAATCTTAGGTTAAATTAATAATATAAAAATACCAATTACACCAACTTAATAAACTCTTACCACAACAAACATAGGAGCTTATTATTTGGAGCTAGGTATAATTTATTATGGTATTATTTTAATTTTTAAAAATATATAAAATCAATTGAAGAAAAACATGAGTCATGCAGATGAAGATAGGCCTACCTGCTTTTGAAACATATTGGAAACCCTCAAAACTTTGTTCAAAAATTGTAGATAATTGCACATGAATACTGAGATAGTAAAGTTTAAGGACAGAAAAGTCCAATTCAACCCAAGTACAAATGAAAATATGAAGTAAATTTTCAGTGTCATGTGAATTCATTGAAGGAAGTAAAGATTTTAATCCACATGGTGGGACAATCAGATACTCATTTATAAAAGAATAAAACTGGTTCCAAATCTTGTACTCTACATCTGAATAACTACAAATAGCTCACAGATTTTTAAAAACATAAGTAGTAGATGAAAACACAGATGAATTAATTTATAATCAAGGACTTGAGATGGTCTTTTTAGCATTTGAAGTCCAGAAACAGCAAAAGACTAACACAGGGCATCACAAATAACACAGAGATTTGCATATATTATATGAAAATAATTCATCATCCTAGCATTTAAAAAGCTCAACATGGTAAAAACCTTTAATAAAAACTGGAACTAAAAACGTGCAGAAAATTCCAGAAAGAGCTAAGCAAATGGCACACATGAAAAAAAAAATCAGTGTCATTCATAAGATACAAATTAAACTACAAAGACATGTAATTTCTCACCTATTAAATTGACAAAAATCCCAAAGTTTTACAATATGGTCTATTGGCAATGTTCTGGAGAAACGAGCCCTTTAAAACATTGCTGGAATGACTGCCAAAAGGTGTAATTTCTACAAAAGAGAATTTGGCAATATCAAACAAAATTGCATATGCATTAACCCCTCAACTCAGCATTCCTACTGTGAGGATTTCATTCAAGAGAGAAAGAAAACCATCCAGGTATGAAATATCAGCATAAATGGTTATCATCAGCAGAATTATTACAAACAGGAAAAGGTTGGAAACAATCCAAATGTTCTGTATGAGAGAACTGGTTTAATAAACTGAGCTCCCACCAAAAGAGTGTATGACACAGCTATAAAAAAGCGTGAGAACCAGTATGTACATACTAGCAGAAAATGACCTCCAGGATACAGTAAATGAAGTTTTTAAAGGTGCTGAAACATGAATATATGTATATATATGTATATATATGTAAGTATATATTTCCTTATTTTTATATAAAAAACTTCAACACTAGAAAAGAAATAAGAAATGGTAAAAATATTTATTGACAAAGGCCATAGGGAGTAGAAAAAAAGCAAGATTACTCTAGGAAAATTTTTGTGTTTTAAACAATGCAAATAGTTTTATTTATTTATTAAAGCACAAACAAATCATGAGAAGTAACTCAAAAATTAAAAACAAAGAAAATAAGTAGACAGAACTAAATACTATATTCTTAGACTAAAAAAAGTCAACAGAAATGTCTTAAACTTCACTAAGTGGTTTTATTTTTAGTTGGCTACTGATATAATTATGAAATGCAGAATGAATTGAGTAGTATACACAGAACCAGGTACTGCAGTATTAAATAAATAGAAAGAACTTTAAGAAAGAAACCCTACAATATATTTGTATTATGAATATCATACACAGTTATGCACATGCACATGAATGCACACACACACACACACACTCTTTTCAACTTTGTTCGCTGCATGGAGCTACAAGCAGTAGCAACATGCTGGCCATGAGGATTCCTAGCACTGGTTTCTAAAATGCATTTCTCTAGAAGAGAACCAAAATTTCTTGAAAAAATAATATTAGATCTAAAGTGAGAAAAAAGAAAATGAGAGCATGGACTAACATTTGTGACACGCAAGCTAATAAAAGCTTAATAATGCTCACAGAAGTCTGTTAGCCAAATCTGAAACAATTTGACCATTCTTGCTGAAAACATGAATAACCAAAAACTTACGGGTCAGTCGCAATCCTTTCTGCATAATACACACACACATAAACACACACACACAGAGAGATCTACATAATTTTGTAGTGACAATATCTGGCAATCCCAACTTTTATTAAATGAGCCAACTTACATCCTTAATGGGGAGTGGCAACTGATATTTTAGACCTCCTGATATATCACAAACTCATAATACAAAAAATTCTACAAAACAAATGGTTGGTTCTCTCCATAATTAATGTCATGGGATAGACAAAATATGTTATCGTATATTTAAAAAGAATAATGAAATAAAGAAACCAAGGGGCCGGTGCTGTGGCGTCGCTGGTAAAGCCACCGCTTGCAGTGCTGGTATCCCATATGGGTGCCAGTTCGAGTACCATCTGTTCCGTTTCTTTTTTATGTGAAAGGCATAGCTACAGAGAGAAGGGGGGGGGGTGTGTCTTTCATCTGCTGGCTCAGTGCCCAGATGGCTGCAATGGCCAGAGCTGCACTGATCAGAAGCCAGAAGCTTCTTCCAGGTCTCCCACATGGGTGCAGCTGCCCAAGGACTTGGGCCATCTTCTAATGCTTTCCCAGGCCACAGCAGAGAGCTGGACTGTAAGTGGAGCAGCTGGGACTCGAATCGGCACTATTTTGGGATGCTGGCGCAGTAGACGGGGGCTTTAACCCACTGTGCCACAGCACTGGCCCCTGCTTCACTTCTGATTCAACTCCCTGCTGATGTGGCTGGGAAAGAAGTGGAAGATGGCCCAAATCCTTGAGCACCTGTTCCCACATGGGAGGCCCAGGAAGCTTCTGGCTCCCTGCTTAGGCCTAACCCAGCTCCAGCTGTTGCAGCCATTTGGGAAGTGAATTAGTAGATGGAAGATCAAGCTCTCTGTATATTTCCCTCTCTCTCTCTGTAATTCTGACTTTCACATAAATAAATAAAATCTTTTTAAAAAAAACAAATCTTTAGAAAAATTTGCTTTTAAATGATTACAAATTGCTTTCAAATGATTCAAAAAATCAACATAAATAAGACAAAATATTAACTTTTACATACTAGATATGTACTTTCATCGAACTAGCCTATCAAATTTACAGTATAAAGTTTTTACTGTAAAAATTCAGCTTAAAACTCTTCCGCAGAATTTGCTACTTTTTCAATAGGTCACAGAAAAATTACCCACCTACACAGGTAATGCTTCACGACATTTGGTTTTAAACAGAAATCAGAAACACAAGTCTTTTTCATTTTTCTTTGCTAAGTCTTCCTTTTGAAGATACTACTTTCTGCATTAATATACTGATAGAACAAGAGACACTCTGAAATAGGGTTATCATTGTTAAACTATTTTTTTTAAAAATTTTATTTAGTTATTTGAGAGGCAGAGTTATAGACAGTGAGAGGGAGAGACAGAGAGAAAGGTCTTCCTTCCGTTGGTTCACTCCCCAATTGGCTGCAATGGTCAGAGCTGTGCCAATCCAAAGCCAGGAGCCAGGAGCTTCTTCCAGGTCTCCCACGTGGGTGCAGGGGCCCAAGCACTTGGGCCATCTACTACTGCTTTCCCAGGCCTTAGCGGAGAGCTGGATTGGAAGAGAGCCACTGGGACTATAACCGGCGCCCATACGGGATGCCAGCACTGCAGGCAGAGGATTAACCTACTACGCCATGGCACCAGCCCTCTGTCAAACTATCATACTCATGGAACAGCATGGATATTCAGGTATGTGGAGCCAAATGGTTGCTGAATTCAAAGTCAGACCTGCTCCTGAAGGAGTCAACTTGTCTTTTTGTTCTGTATCAGCTGAACTGATTAGAGTTATTTGCTTTAACTTACAGAAAGAAGAAAGCAAATAAGAGGTCAAAGGGCTGAGAACGAAGGAAAGCAAAGATACCCTGGCTAGAAGGCGTTGGCTCCAAGGGCTTCATCACTCCGGTCATGATTAAGATTCCCAGCGAGGACTGGGCTCAGCACAGAACACTTGCTGTGATGCGCTGTCTTCTTGGCTGACAACACTGCTGTGGACTCAGGGGAGGACTATCACCCCTGAAAACAAAGGCCACGCATGCTCAGACAGAAAAAGCCTCCGGGATGATGAAATCTCAGGGGTTATCCATCAATACTCTTAAATGTTTTAGTGTATGCACATCAAGAGAATTTTGCAAAAATTTTGCAAAGAATTTTAGCTATGGATTCTTGATTTAATATTTATTAATTTGAGTAGTTTCAGTTAATTAATGTAGAATCATTTACATTGAAATGGAGTGGAAAATACAAAGAATTTCCTTACATGTCCTATCCCTACCTGGATACAGCCACTACCAACATTCTTCACACCACAATGGTTCCACTTGTTCAATGAATGGAATCCAGGATATTATAGCTCAAGGTATAGCAACCTTGGCATTTCAGAAAACAGAAAAAATAGGCCACCTTCACCTTGCCCCTACCCTTCTTCCTTGAACTGGGCTATGAAACGTAGGAAGCTCTCTCTAACTTCTCCTGCCATTCTCCCTTGAGGATACCCACGTGACAGTTTTCCTGCTCTGCACCAAAGAGGAAAGAATGTCACAGAGGGATCTCAGGAAGAACCTGAACAGGTTTTGCTAAGTTAAACCCCAGTACATCACTATCAGATCATACCTTTTTGTCCTGCATTCATAGTGACTCATAAAAACAAAGATTCCTGTTGTATTTCTGAAGACTTCCTTGAATGCAAAACTTACGTTAACTAAATTGATAAGAATTTCTCTTCTTGGGGCCACCGCTGTGGCACAGTGGGTAAAGCTGCTGCCTGCAGTGCTGGCATCCCAGATGGGCACCAGTACAAGTCCTGGCTGCACCACTTCCAATCCAGCTCTCTGGTATGGCGTGGGAAAGAAGTAGAAGATGGTTCAAGTCCTTGGGACCCTGCACCCATTCGGGAAGACCTGGAGGAAGCTCCTGGCTCCTGGCTTCAGATTGGCACAGCTCTAACCACTGCAGCCAACTGGGGAGTGAACCAGTGGATAGAAGACCTCTCTCTCTCTCGCTTGCTCTCTCTCTCTGCCTCTGCCCCTCTGTAACTTCGCCTTCAAATAAATAAATCAATCTTTTAAAAAATTTCTCTTGTTTATCTGTGTTATGTTATGGGGGTTTTCAGATATGAAATCAGGCACAGGTGAAGAAAAAATACTACTTTCCTTTCCTACGCTGATGAGTGATTATCACTCTATGTCCATAGTTTATATTGGAGTTCACCTTTGGTGCAGTATATGCTTTGGGCTTGCATAAGTTTACCCACCACTGAATTATCATACAGAACTGTTTGACTGCCTGAAAGTCCTCTGTGCTATCTGTCCTGCCTTCCCTCCTTGCTAACCTATGGCAACCACAGATCCTTTGACAGCCTCCATGGTTTTGTGTTTCTAGAAACCCATTTAGTTGGAATCTTATGGTATGTGGCCTTCTCAGGCAACTTCTTTGAGCAGAATGAATCTGTTTGACCATGCATATTTTTAGGCTGACATCTAAAATTTTTCATCAAAAGTTTAAATTGTTTTAAAGCATACAACTCCTACAATATTGTGAATATTGACATTTAAAAATAAAAATGTCATTTATTAAAAGTTCACTTTCAGAAACAGGTAAAATACTCTCATAGAATTGTAATGATGAGCACATGTTACAAAGACTTTATTTAACTGATTAAGGACTAGATGGGTAAGTATTACAACCAGTTCAAAGGAAAATCCAAAAAATATATGTGTTTGTAAATTGGGGATATTGAAACAAATATGCACATGGAGGCCAGTTTTTTCTACAGAGAAAAGGGGATTGTGTTACCAATGGATAGAAGCCATATCATGACTTTTGGCTAGAATGACTTCACATTGTTATCCACAACTTAGAGAACTATAAATTCATGGTTCTTCTTACACACTTTTAAATGCATTCATAGGGTTGTAATCCCCACAGATACTATATTTACCTACGTTGACTATTCAAATTGTAAATTTTCTTTCAAATTAATTTATATATATATATATTTTAAATATCTATGTTTTATTATATTTATATATTATACTATTTTTCACATGTCTAAAATGATGACAGTCTTCAAAATGTTCACAGAAAAATCATATTACGCAAACAGTATGAATTAATTCCATATTTTCTTGCACCAAAATAAATCTTTTAATTTCATTTTTCCATGAGCTTTTTGAATTGTTCTCATGTGTATTCAAATCAATTTAATATTCAATTTTAATTCATAATTTAATATTAATACTTAAGTTTTGTTATGGTTATAGGATCTAAGAATTGACAACTTTAGGAAGAGTTAGTTAGCACTAAATCATTATAAGCAGCATTATTATATACTTGATCTAAATATGTGTGAGTGTGTTGTATGCATGCACTTAGGGGGCGGCAGGTGTTCTTTGGCCTAGCAATTAAGACACCACTTGGGATGTCTGCATTCCTTATCAGAATTGCTAGTTCAATCCCAGTTCCACTACTGATTCCAGCTTCCTGCTAATGTGAGCCTTGGGAAGCAGCAGCAGATGATGGCTCAAGTAGCTGGGTTTCAGCCACTCACATAAGAGATCTAGAATGGTTCCCATTTTCCAGTCATTGCTGTAGTGGGAATTGGAGGAGCGAGCCATAGACAGGAGCTCTCTTTGTCTACTGTGTCTCTCTTTGTGCATCTCCTTCCCTTTCAAATTAAATAAGTGCACAAACATACAAACATACATAGGGATTTTAAAAATACTTATCACACATACAAAGCTCAATGTTATTGCAAAGCCATCTCAAAGTGATGGATTTTTGGGAAAATCATCTTGCACTTTGAAAGGTTCTTCATCCCACAAGAATCCTTCTCCCCACTTGGAGCAATGCAATTAGAAGATTTACCACATGAAAGAGATGTCTTCTTTGGCAAATTTGTGATAACACAACAGTGATAGAGAAGTATTGTGAGAGAATCTCCAGTGAATTAAGGTAAAAGGGATTCATAGAAATAAGTGAAACAAAGCCCTATAAAGTGTCCATGTTTGTAGACTTTTTGGAAGATCTTCATGACGAATCAGGAGTTCATGCCCTAGATTAAAATCTGCCACCCTAAAAAATGTCCTATATGAAGGATCTCTGTGAATGAGACCCCAGTGGAAAGAATTGGCCACGGATGAAGGATGTACTTTGCTCTGAAGGGAGTAGAGAACTTCTACTTTGCTTGTGGCCTTGTTTAAATACTGATGGAGTTTGTGGATTCAAAAGGTTTCCATTTCATAGGCAGTTTGTGTCAAGAGCCTCGGGTGGTCACTGCCATCATACTTAAGAGGGTTAACTGTTAAATTAACAACAGGAGTCACTGTGCACTTACTTCCCATGCAGGACCTCTGTCTTCAATGAGTTATATTATGAGAATTAACTATAAAACTTGTTCTCAAACAGTTGTGTGTGTGTGTGTGTGTGCTCACAAATTGTTGAAATCTTTACTTAGTATAGAGTTGATCTTCTGTGTATAAAGTTAATTTAAAATGAATCTTAATGGAGAATGGGACTGGACATGGGAGAGGGAAGAGAAGGTAGAATGAGAGTGGGAGTGGGAGGGAGGGTTTGGTGGAAAGAATCACTATAAATCATTATATTTATGATGTTGTACTTATAAAATTTGTACTCCTTAAATAAAAGGTTTCTTTGAAAAAAAAAAAAAAAACCTGCTACCCTAAGCTACCCAAAGATAATTTAATCAGGATCATTCTCCTTCCCTCATATTTTTCCTGTAATTACAGCCTGTCTTCAAAATGCTATTATTGACAATTAAAAATAAAAAATAACTTCACTACCAAGAAAATTCTTGAATGCATTTATGAGTGAGTAGATTATAGATTTTCCATCTGGTGTCCAAGCTTTCATAAATTTTCTTTGTTCTAAAGCTACCTAAGCTGGTATCTGTGGCCAGGAAAACAGTACACCTTAAATAACAGCAGTGTTAACTAGAGGTATATTGATTGCCCACATTATGTCAGGCAGAGTGCTGAGATACAGCATTTGTTCCTCATACATCTTAATCTGAATTTTATAGGTGAGGGTATCAAGCTTGGTTTAGCAAAACGGTATTCCTTGTCCAAGGTCATACAGCAAGCACAACAAGATTCAATACACATCTGACTTCAAATGTTTCTCTGCCATTCAGTGCCCTGTACTTCCTTAGTTGCTTTGTTTTCAAGTTGAAACTTTATTCTTTGTGTTTTAGGGACTCTAATATCCTATATAGCATATTCAGTACTTCTTTATCTTGAGTTTGAATAAAACAGGTTTATCTCTTTTTTTTCCCCAAATATCTACCTTCTAAAATATTTGATTTGAAAGGGGGTCAGTCTGAGTTTGCCTTCCAGCACTAAATCTCTATGGTTCTACAACTTCTTTAGTCTACAGCTTTTTGGAAATATTTCATATAAAACAATTCTTAGGACAACAGAACCCATTTTCTAATCTGTTCCCTTCTGGCTGGCAAAAGCAGCTTCTCCGAACTAAATCCTGTTATAATTTTATTCTGCCTCTTGCTTCTTGCACTCCTGTCTCCTCCCAACTTTGTCTGTTCTAAGCTGCTGCTTTATTTTCTTACCATTGCTGCCCCTTTACTGGTCACTGATTTGCAAAGAGTCAAGGAGGCCTGCCAACCAATTATTTTGAAAGTCAGCTCTAATACTTGTTAACCTTTTCAGCAAGGGAAAGGCTCATATTATTAGGAAAGGCACTGGCTCTTCACAGGAGTTATTTCCTTCAGAAATGCCCTGGAAAGAGAGAAAAGGCCTCTAAAATACTTTGCTCACTGCTCTGCCATGATACTTGAGATACTTGCTCTTGGAGTTTCCCCTAGGCAGTAGGTTCTAGCAGGTTCATCTGGTAAGTGTGTGAAGGCGAGAGAAATGGATGTGGAGGAAAAGCAGAGGAAACTGTAATCACTTTTGGAGTTATTAAAATGATTTCACTTAAATAAGCACCTCACATGATCATGGAGACTCTAGGGTAAGAGCAGCAGCGACTAGGTCAATTGTGAGCTTTCAGATTGGAGAGAGACTGATGAAATGAGGGGTAGAATAACTTGTGGGAGGCAGGGAAGAGCCTGAGGCCACTCCGCTGAAATGACAAATGGAACTGGGAAGTCTGCCTACTTAACAATTTCTCCCAAGGCCAGCCTGTCTACACAGGGTCATCTTCTTCAACCCTAGACCTGCAGGTTTTGATTGCACTGAAACCACCTAAGACAGCTGGGTTCCTATCCACTACCAAAATATCTCCAGTGAAGGAGATCCAATAACCTCAGCCCCGAGAACATTCATCACAGACTGTTTACTCCATATTTTTGAAAGCATAAATACCCAAAGCTAGGCAATAACGACAACCCTTTATAGACTACACCACTGCCACTCTTGAAGACGACCCAGGTGCTGCACAGCATTAACAACACAATACACTTGCTCCCTTGCAAATTTAGCCATGAAGATGTGCCTCAAATCGTTCATGGAGATTTTCAGTGAAAGGTACGTGTCTGTATGTCCAGTCCCGTAGTGCACTAACACCACCAAGATTTCTAATTACAAAGTCTGTTCTTACTAAAATAATCCCCCCCCCCACACGTGCAGCATAAACTCCCACTGATAGCCAAATTTTAGCTTTTTTGAAGGGCAAAACCTTAGAAGAGACACTGGCTGAAACATACCAGTTGGGGGCAACATCACAGGAGGAGGGGGCACAGAGCTAAGATTGCTGAATTGTTTAGTGGGGCCTATGGAAGAATATCCAAGTACTCAGTCAAAAACACTGCATTAGAAACTGACAAGGGGAATGATTTGGATTTAATACGCCAACCATCTCATCCTATCAAAGTGCATAAACTATTCCTAAAAGGCAGAAAATAGTACAAAAATATATTATCAAGATATGTGTTCTCCTGCCTGGAATAATGCTTGCTGGCTCAGTCTCACTCAAGAGCAGTCTTGTTTATTAGAAGCTGCTTTATTCCTGTGTGAGGGGCAATAGCTTTTACATGGGTGGCAAGATGCTAAATTTAAAATATGCACCAGCATGCAGAATTAAAGAAGAGATGCAAGTCCTCATTGCTCTATTCACCTATGGAGGAAAATATTAGCACACTGGTTTAATTGGCTTTTTCTATGATCAATTTTTGAAAGTAAATCACGAAACTCTAAAATATCACCAGAGGAAGTCAACTCATATGCACACAACATTAGAAACCTTTTTATGGTCTTTTATGGTCAAAGAGAGGGATATAGATTACTCGATTTTCATTTGTCAGATTTTTTTCTTTTAAAAATAGACAAGAGAGTCAATCATTCTAAGGTGAATCCTTTTTAAACCTAATACCACATTCATACAGCAAGCCTTAATGAGTCCACTAGGAGTAAACAAATTAGTCTCCAGGATGTATTATGCATTAATTAATCAAACTAATAGTAGTGTATAATGTGCAATAGATGAAAATTAGTTCTAAGTACAATACTCACATACAAGTAGTGGACCAAAGAAAAATACGGAGTAATAAAGAAAAATTAGTTTCTACAAACACAGGTAAAATAGTCCTATTTTACTGTTATATGTAAGGCTATTCAATGGCAAAGAGTACATTCAAAACGGCCTTTACAGCTGAGGTATCTATGGGACACAGGAGTGTGTGAGAGAGGAAAGCAGCTATGAAGAACAGGATCTCTGGATCCCAGGAGAGGTTAGCGAACCATGGCCAGTTACCTGTTTCTGTGCAACTTAGGAACAAAGAAAAGTTTGGCACATTTTTAAATGGTTGAAAAAAAGGTTACACCTTACAATACAACAAAACTATAGGAATTCAAATTTCAGTGTCCCTAAAGAACTTTTTATTGAAATACAGTCACATACGTTCATTCATGTCAACCGCAGTCACTGGTATGTTACAATAGCAGATGGAAGAGTTCTGATGGGAGCAAACATTTTTACCCTCTGACTCTCTGTAGAAAATGTGCACAAGTACATATACAGTACAGTTACACGTCGTAAATGCTGGAGGGGAGGGTGGGATACTATCAGATGTGATGTTCTAGAAGGAATGACACATCACTTCTTGTTCTTGCAAGATTCCTCAGTCTGGATTTGAGAAAAGATGAAGCAAATGCAAACAGAGAAAAAATGACAAATGTACCCACCTATACTTTTCAAAAAAGATAAGGTCATAAAAGACCAGGTCAGACTGAAGCACTGGTCCACACTGAAGGAGGCTGCAAATAAAGGACAACGGAATTCAGCATGTGACCTTGGATTGGAAGGAGGAGAGGACACTCACCCATGTCTGTCTTTGTTTTTGTTTTGCCATAAAGGCTATTATTGCAATAACTAGTTGAAATTCAGATACTTTTGGAGATCAGATAATAGTATTGTATAAGAGTTAATTGTCTATTTTTGATCATTGTAATGTGGTTATGTAAGAGGATGTCACTACTCTTGTGGATAAACACAGAAGTATTTGAGGATAAAAGGTCTTCAAGTGTACCTCATACTATTAAGTATTTCAAGAAAAAGGACCTGTGTATGCATAAACATATCTATCTATCTTTATATGTTTGTATGTATATAAACATGTCTGTGGTATAGTATAAAATATGCAGATGTGTAACACACACATGCACAGTCATATATCATTCAACAATAATAATATAATCTGAGCGATTTGTAGTGAGGTGATTTTTTGTTTGTTTGAACATTGTAGTGTGTATTTACAAAAGCTAAGGTGGCTGTGACATCACTGTGCTATGAAAATAATCTTATGGGATCAATGTTACATATGCAGTCTGTGGTTGACCCAAATGTCCTGATGCAGCATGTATGTATGGGAAGAATAAGCAAATTTAGCAAAAAGGTAACAACAAGGGAATCTGGAAAGAAGACACAATCGAATTTTTTTGTACAACTCTTAGAAGTTTTCTGTAAGTCTGAAATTATTTGAATGTAAACATTAAAAATATAGAATAAGAGTACTTCTCATTGCTCCCACAGAAGGCCACTTCCCCAATTCTTTTTTATTAGTAGTACTTGATTCTACATTGTTACATGGCATGGTAGCTTGGTACTGTGTAAGTGTTACCAATCTGGATCTACTTTTTCCAGATTTCCCTTCTTGCATGGTGTGGAGTCAGTGTTAGACACAGGAACTTACACCACTTTGGAAGGGAAATGGCAACCACCATTTTTTCCGTGAAAGTCAGCATGGGCCTTAGGCATTGCAGCAGTTCTCACAAGCTATAGTGGTCTGGAAATTCCCCTCATTGGTCTAGGACATCAGCTCCACCCATCAGTCCTCCAGCACCCACCAGATATACTGTAGCTTCTCCAAGTCCTGAGCCAATGTGGGCAAATCTTGGCAATTAGGACTTACAGCACCAGTTGCTCCTACAGGTCACTATGGCAACAGGTGCAGGTAGCAAGAAACAAAGGCATGGACTCCAATTTGTCCTTGCTCTTGTACACATTCAGCTCTCCTCCATGACTGTTTGAACCAGTTTCAAAAGTTGCCTAAGGTCTAACCACTGTTTTAAAAATCTCTTATTCTATATCACTTACAGTGGCCAACTCCTCTGATGAAACTGACTCATTGCTTTGGTTTCCTGAAACACAGCAAAGGTCACTGGGCAAGCACTTGACCTGCTCATCTCGACCGAAGCGCCACATCATTACCTTATCCACTGCAAGCATCTCATTATCTCCAGCTCCTAGTACAGTGTAGTAAGAATCACATAAAAATAAAAATGTATAAAATCACCAATTGTTGAGTGCCTACTATGTGAAAAATTTTATGGTGCATGTTATCTTTAAGACTCCCTAAGTGCCTCACAAATTGGTTATCATCACTATTTTTGCAGATGAGAAATTGAGGGCCAGAGAGGCTAAGTCATGTGTCCAACACCTCTCAGCTATGAAATGACTAAATGGGAACTCAAATATGGTTTTGTTCATATCTCAAGCTCATATATGTTGTTATGACCCCAACCTGTCAGTCTAGGAAAAAGAAATAGGCTTTGTACCCTCCAAATGTTATCTGCCCAGAAACTCAGTGAATTTCACCATTTCATTCTTGTTTATCTACATTAGAGAGTTGTTATATATTTGAGGAAATACAGCAAGTAGACAAATAATATTAACTTAAAACAGCCCTTACATCACAGAAAACAACATACCAATAATTCCTGATACTCTCAGTGAGAAATATCACAAAAATCTCCACTAAGGAGCTATTTAGTCTCATTATATAAAGAGTTTGCTTTTTTTTCTTTTTTGAATTGGAAAATATCCCACTCAACTACAAAGAAAATTATGTAACACTTCTTTTGATGTCTCTCTACATCTGTGATCTCTTTTAAATTTTACAAGAGTGAGCCTAGAAAATATATGGAATTCATGCCATAAAGACTTGTTTTATAGATGGAGAGACTAAGTCCTGAAAGATTACATAAATCATCTTAAGTGGAAACTGGTCTTTCTATCTACCTACTTTCCTTGCTATAATAGCAACTAGATCTGACTTGAAGGGTCCTCTTGCCACACAATTGTTAGTCTTTACAATTTTTGCCCTTTAGTATGCAGCCACCATATCTAGCAGTAGACAGATGACCAGGCCTGCACAGGCACCACCCATTCCATCATAGTGTTGTATTCAACAGGAGTGTTCAAGCCATGCAAATTTAATCAGGGCTAACTTCAGAAGGAAGACCAAGAAGGAAGCACCATCTGTACCTAAGTTCAGAGTCAAAAAAATATATACCTGGGGTTGCAAAGGTCAACACAGAAATAAGGGAAGATGAAATGAAAACAGAAACAGGGCCAGCGCTGTGGCACGACAGGTTAACGCCCTGGCCTGAAGCGCTGGCATCCCATACAGGCACTGGTTCGAGACCCAGCTGCTCAACTTCTGATCCAGCTCTCTGCTATGGCCTGGGAAAGTATTGGAAGATGGTCCAAGTCCTTGGGCTCCTGCACCTGCGTGTAAGACCCAGAAGAGGCTCCTGGGTCCTGGCTTCAGATTGGCGCAGCTCCAGCTGTTGCAGCCAAATGGGGAGTGAATCACTGGATGCAAGACCTCTCTCTCTCTGCCTCTCCTCTCTCTGTGTAACTCTGACTTTCAAAGAAAGAAAGAAAGAAAGAAAGAAAGAAAGAAAGAAAGAAAGAAAGAAAGAAAGAAAGAAAGAAAGAAAGAAAGAAAACAGAAACAGTTCCATGGTACTTAAGCACCAAATTCAGCTATTTTGAAACAACTACATTAAAACTTTTCATTCACTTTTAAAATCAAGTTTAAACATTCTTAATCTGAGAATCTGAATGCTTCAAAATCTGAAATATTTTGAGCACTGACAAGATGCCTCAAGTGGGAAATTTCATACCGACCTCATGTGATGTGTTGTAATCAAACACAGGTGCCCTAAAAATACTGTATAAACATATCCTCAGATTATGTGAATGGGGTCTATGTGACATATAGATGGATTTCATGTTTACACTTGGGCATCATCCCCAAGAAAAGTTATTGTGTATATGCAAACATTTCAAGGCTCAAAAAAATCTAAAATAGCGGGGCTGGCCTTGTGGTGTGACAGGAAAACCTGCTGTCTTCCATGCTGGCTTCCCATAATGGTGCCAGAACATGTCTCAGCTGCTCTACTTCTGATCTAGCTTCCTGCCTGGAAAAAGCAACAGAGGACAGCCCAAGTACTTGGGCCCCTGCCACCTACATGGGTGATCTTGTGGGAACTCCTGGCTCCTGGCTGAAACCTGCCCTGTCCTGGCCATTTGGGTAGTGAACTAGCAGTTTGAAGATCTCTCTTTCTCTCTGTTTCTCCCACTCTCTCAGTAACTCTGATGTTCAAATAAATAAATAAATAAATCTATCTATCTTTTAAAAAAAATCCAAAGTATGAAACACTTCTAGACCCAAGCACGTTTGATAAGGGATACTCTCAGCTAGTATAATGTCAATCTGTCTCCCTGCTGTCATCCTCCCTTCTCCCCTCCCTCCCTTCCTCAGTCTTGCTGTTTCATCATCTCTCCATTTCCCCAGCCCCTCCTCCCACATCCTTTATGATCTACTTTCCCCTTCCTGCCCCTTCTCTCACTTCCCCTAGCCTTCCCGTCCCCTGCCCACTCCTTTAAATAAGCTTTGCAGTTAAACGATTTTTAAATAACACACGCTCAGATTTCCACATCTTAACTATAGAATCCAGACGCCTAACATGAATCCTGACACTTAAAATGCAAACCTTCTTTACATGGTGAGCTACCTCCTCATGAAACAGAAATTCTGCTTCCCTCTCGGCTGAGACCTACTTAGAGATGAAGCATTCTTTCCTGTTTTGATACTCTGCACAACATTCTCACATGAATATCCACTGGAAGAATTAATACTTGTGTAACCTGACATTTTTAAGTTGCATAATCGCATATGCAGAATAAAGGATACCAATACAGCAAGATGGATTCAGGTGTTATAGTTCCATTGAAGAAACACAGTTGGTTTTTGCCATACAGGAAGTTCAAAGATTATATTAGAATATCAACCATCATTGTCTCCCTTAACCAGTTTTATTTAGGGAAGATTTATAAATGACAAAGGCATACTAAATTGTTTCAATGTGTGGTTTCCTCTCCTTTCTTTTTGTTCTTTTGAAATATAAAATGAAAATTCTGTAGAGTGCTATGTCAGGATTCACTGTATTATGATGAAAGAGAACTCAGAATATTTTTGTCTATGTGATGAAATGCCATGTGATACCTAGTTAACAGTAAAATAAAAGCAATAGTATATTATACCATAATACTGTCAATTAGATTATCATTGAATAAATGCCCTGTTTATTTGTATGAAAGTGATATATTGAATGAGTAGGGTATGTAGGATGTAATGAGAAAACAACTTCATCAGTTGGTCTCTCAGAGGTTGAGACCTGAAGCTGTGTGGATGGTAGGAGGAGGGGGTTGTGGGAAAGGGTGGCATCCAGGTGTTGAACTACAGTTAGACAGGAGAAGCAAACTTGAGTTGTCTATTGCACTGTAGAGCTTCTTTAGGTAATACTATTGGACTGTTTATCTCAAAAAAGCTAGAGAAAAGATTCTGAATGCTTTACTGTAAAGAAATTATAAATGCTTGAGAAGAAAGATATGTTTACCCTTATTTGAACATGATACAATGTATACCTTTAATGAAACATTACATGGTATCACATAAATATGTACAATTTTTGTAAATTAAGAAAAATCCCTAATTTTTCTACCTAATTTCTCATTCAAATTCCCTTTATGCTGTGAGTTCACCTGTTCCACCTAAAAGAAATCTTGGGTAGGCATCCTTGCTTAAGTCCTTACCCAACAAGCCATTACCCAGCAAGTCATTCTTCACTCTCAGCCATACAAATCATCTACTGTTTAATTACTTCATTCCTTTTATTGTACTAATCCAAAATTCTGAAGGTCATTTGAAGTTCAAAGTTACTCCCAACTGGACCTTCCTCCACCAGCTCAGAGCTCCTTCCAGCTGCATTCTGCAGTAAAATGGGGAACCTTGCAGAGCCTCTTTACTTCTTTGTCTTGATTGCTACTCAGTCACTTATGAACTCACTCAATCAGGTCCTCCAGGATTGAAACAAGGGAGACAAAAGAGGATGCCTTTCCTGGTCTTCTTGCGAGATGCCCTCAGCACATCTCTGACTCAGTGGTGTCTCTCCTTCAGCCTGCTCATCAATCCTCCTCAGTTCTCCATCTCGCTATCTATCTCCAGCCTCTTCTGCAGAGGTCACTTGCCAGTGGGAAGATGCTTCAAGAAAAAGAGTCTATATCCAATAATCTCACTGCGGGATGCCTGACAGTAATCCTTCATCTGCCTATGCAGAAAGGGTTGAATGCTTCCAAAGGCAGCCCTGCTCTCTGTCACCATTAAGCTATTTCAAGCAGCCTCTGCTGCAGCATTTTTGTTAAGGAGTTAATTAGACACCAGTCCACCACAGCTGCTAAACCCCAGGAGACACATCCCTACACTCCTGGAATCTCCTTGCAGCCTTGCTAAGTAGGCTTAACAGAAAGATAAAGCCATCAACCTGCCATCCATCAGGAGTAAGTCTTTCAAGAAATCTACTTTCAACCCTTGGTCTCTCCAAACTCCAACTTTATATAAGACTGACAAAACTACATTTGAGCCATTTATTTTTTGTGAATAGAGCCTGTGTCATCTATCTTCTACTTTGAAATTTGGATAGATTGTCCCTACTTTCATAGCATTTTGGCTAAATTTGATTTAAATGAAGTAACTCACTAATGTGAATCTCTTCCACTCAAAGAGATTTCATCCAGTGTCATAGCATTTTTCATCTTAAAAATCATATTTTATACTTAAATCAACCTATATTTGTCTATGTGTGTGATACTTAGAATAATTAAGTGATTGTACCCTATTTGTATATATGCAAAGCTTAATTTTAATTTTCTATCAACTAATCTGTTGCTAGCTTCGTGCTCAGTAAAATTACACATCTCTATAAGAATAAACGAATGAACAAGTTGTAGCATGTAAGGATATTCATAAAGGAAAAGTCCCCATGAAATAGGTACCTCCCAGCATGGAGGAACTCTTTCACTAATCCCAAGAGAAAACATCTTGAAAAGATTCCTTCAGTTCTTCTTCAACTGGAAGGAAGCAGAGAAGTTTGCTGAGATTTTAGTTCCAGGAAAAAGCAAGCCCATGGGGACTCATAGTTACTATGTCACAGTGGTTATATTAGGACAGTGGTTCTCAACTAGGGATGATTTTTCTCGCTAGGGGACATGTGGCAATAATGGAAACATTTCTGATGGTCATAACTCATGAAGAAAGGGTGTTCACTGGCATCTCATGGATGGAGGCCAGGAAGACTGCTAATGATGCACAGGACACCCCCTACAAAACAGAATTAGTCTATCTCAAATACCAAAAGTGTTCAAGATGAGAAACCTTGCTTTACATGAAGAAAAAAATAGACTATTAAAGATGGTACCCTGTATAAAAACTTCATCATTTGCAAAATAAAAACTTAACTGCGCTCAAGTCCTTCATTTATTCCAGTTTGGAAGAACTTGGCAAAGCATGGGCTCCTCTCCTGATATATAAGAAAATAAGTCCTGGGTGTTCCTTCGCACTCCACAACCAATCAGTGTTAAAGTAGATGAACACTAGCACCTCATTTTCAATACATCTGATTATGCATTCTTGAGAAGAATTGTGAAAAATCACATCTTCACATTTTTTAAAAAATTTAATGTTTAAGCCAGGCAAAGTTTTTGATTGAAAGTAAATTACGACCATTGTTTGCCTGTTCACTTTGACTTTTAATGTACATTTGTGCTAAAGTGCAGACATGAAAGCCTTGTCAGTCATAGGTGTACTTAAAAAATCAATCCAAAAGCCAAAAAGAGTTTGAAAAAGATTCTGCAGTGGTAACACAAGCTAGCCCCAAATGTCTATTTTCTATTCAACTGCTTTTCAAAAGTTTGAAAGCTGCTTGTTAACTGTGTTTTTTCTAGAAAATTTCAAGTTGTTTATTACTTCTAAGTAACATGATGGAGCTGCATGTTTTGCTTTACTGAGATGTCAGTAGGAAAAAATAATTTTATTTCTTGTAAGAACTAATCAACATAATTAATCATGATGACATTTACTAATACTTAGTATAACTTATTTTTTACACTGTGCTAATATTTTACTAAGTAAAGGACACACATAGATAGTATTGTCACAGAACCTGAATAATGTTCTATTTTTGATGGGTGAACATTTATATTTTCCATTACATGATTTCATCTTCTTTTTCCTATGTGAAAGAGAGGTTTATTTGGATAGTCTTCTGTGTGTGTTTCTTTATAACAAAGAAGATGGAGAAATCACGAAAACCTTCCATAATATTTCCTTGAAATTCTTCTGTTATACTGGGTTTGTATTGTACGTAAACTAATAAATGATGAAATCAACGTGGTTCAGTTTCTGCATGGAGCAGTCTGTGCACCAGCGAGTACACAAAAAGAAATCCCAATTGTTTTGACATCTCTGAAATTCATACCTGCAAAACCCTGCCTTTTATTCCAATTCATCATTATCCCACACTTCTTTAAAGTCCCTCAAACTCTGAAATCTCAAATTCCCTTGACTTATCCCAGTATGCATGTGCTTGTTCTCCAGTTTTCTCCCTCCTCCGTTACAGAACTAATCTTTCCAATTTGATCTTTCTTCACTTTCCTCACACTTTGGATGTGCTGACTTTATCCTTCCTTTCTTGAAGTTGACAGCACAGAATATTATGAAGCTGTGCTGGCTAACACATGGCATGAGATGGAGAGACAGACAGCAAGAAGATGGGGGGGAAAGATAGCTATTAACCAAGCATTAACACATTCAATTCCACTGTACCAATAGGTACAATAGGGAAGGTGGTTCAAACTTTCCTGGTTCTGCAGCAGCAATCCATTCCCAGCCTTCTGCAGCTTTCAGATCTCCCTGAACCATCTTGCCTCATTGTGTCTACTAAGAAATACCAGCACTATCCAGGCAATATCCATGCCTTAAACGCGTGGCTGTCAGCTCTGCGGAACCTGAAGAAATAACATAGTTGGGTACCATGCACACTCACATGTCTGAGTCACAATCTTACGGAGTCCTGCTTCATTTTCCCAGTTCTGATAACACCAACCACTTTATTTCTTCTTCAGTTCATGGCACAGTAGCTACGTCCCACTGTTAATAACTTAGTGTAACTTCACTAATAGTTTTGTGTTGAGTTAGTCCTCTACCACCAGCACGATCAATTCTTTACAGTTACTTCCCTCTGTAGAACTACCTAGGGTGGTTTCTGGTTTCCTTACTGGAGCTGAACTGACACAAGGCTGAAAGCAGGTACTAATATCACTGGTTAATTATCAATTACCAGTCAAAGATTTGTATTTTATACATGTGGGAGAAACATTATTTATTTGTAATTCAAGGTAGAATCTGTTTTTTTCTTTATTTCTTCTTATTATTTTTCTTTACAATTTATTTATTTGAGAAGCAGAATGAAACAGAGAGAGAATGAGAGCCAGAGAAAGATCTCCCATGTGCTGGTTCACCCCACCTATCAAATGACTGCAAGAGCCAGGGCTGGGCCTGGCTGAAACCAGGAGCCAGGAACTCCATCAGTCTCCCATATAGCTGGCAGAGGCCCAGGCACTTGGGCCATCACATGCAGCCTATCTAGGAAAATTAGCAGGAAGCTGAATTGGAGAAAGAGTAGCCCAGACTCCAAAGGACACTTTGATATGGGATGCCAGTGATACAAGCAGTAGTTTAATCTTCTGTAACAGCACCAGTCCCTGAAAGCAGAATCTTGAAATGGAAAACTGCAGTCACACAATCTTCAGTCCAGATGAAGGTAGTTTACATTAAGTGAAGGTTTATATATTTTTATATTTCAAGGATAATCTTAAAATGCTATACTGTTATTTATTGAATAATTATATATTCTCAAAATATATCCCATTTTATGCCATAACTTTATGTTATCTATAGATTTCTATAACTGAGTTCCAGTAGCACTCCAGACAGAAATTCAGGGTAAACTATTTCTGCATATTTCTACATTTCCATGAGGGCCAATAATATCCATGACCCTCAAATTTACTTCTAATTTCGACAACACCAAAAATTCTATTGTTTTGCCTTCTGAATCCGGGAAAATAGACATTGGCTGATAGATGCTTCTCCTTTTACAGGGTCTTGCTAATATGATACTAGAAATGTCACTTGACTAGTATGCTTGAATTAAGTTGTAAGATGTACAAAGTGCTTTTTTATCTACCATCCATAATTCATATACAAACCTATAAATCAAATTTTTCCCATTTTCCTTTACAAAATCTACGATTCAAAAGGATCAAGCGTTCTCTCAAAGCTCTAGACTGAAAGGTGTGGAATGTGATATGACACTCCCATCTCAGAACTTTCTTACTTCTCTTTATTATTTAACCATTTGACTCTTCCATGAAAAGTATAAATCTCATAATGACCCAACTATGTTAAAACTCCTCAAATGAACAAAGTCCAGAAACAGTGCCACACTTATTATGTGGCTTATTTTTTAAAGCTGCATTTAAGAGAAGGTTTATCAGAGACAGCTCTCTAATAAACCAAATGGGAGGGATAATTACCTTCAGGGATATTTTATTATTAAAAGGTATAATGAGGAGTACTATGAGAGTAGATTAAACTATTAGGGAACCTGCCACAAGTGACTTAGTAATTTGAAAGATCATTTATCATTTTCAATCAGGATTTCAGTTCATTTATCTGGGTGATTTTTCAAAATACTCTAAAATTTTCTCTTTCTTTTTTTCTGACTGCTAAATAGATAAATTGCTCTTCTTTTCTGTAGAGAAAATAAAGGTACAGTTGATAATTCATGTAGTTACACATATAGCCTTTGAATTTACAGCAACAGTCTCACAATTCATCTTTGTATAAAGTTCAGGATATTTAATTCCTCTTGCTTCAGAAATAAGTTCCCATGTCCTAAGTTAAAGTTTCTCTTGGTCTTCTTAAATATGCCAGAAAATAATAATAAACTAAATCTTGATCAAAAAGTAAAAAAAAAAAAAAAAAAAGGATGTAATTTTGACCTTCTAGTAAAGACTTAAAGGTATATATTTTCAGATATATGCACACATAATAATTTGACAGGAGCTCACTTCCCACTTGATATCAGTTTCCCACTGCTCCCAATTAGGAACCCCTACATTGCAGAAAAGAGCAAAACTTCTATTTCTATCACTTCTTCAAGGACAATGGCCGCCGTGATATTTACGCAACAGCTTTTGGGTAGACCACCCTAAAGTGAACTCTTTCAGGACAGCTTGCTCGAGTGGCAGGTTTGCACAACTGTGCAAATCCGCTTTCTTCCTTCTTTCATGGAGAGTCAGAGAGGTGGAAGTAAATGAGATGGCTGGTTTTGCAATATTCATATTGTGGCTGGAAGGCAAATTTAAGGAAAGAGGCCATATTCTCAACAAAGCAAAGCAGAGAGAAAGCAGGATCACAGGCCGCTAACAACACCAAGGAGCCACCACATTCCTGAACTGTCTTTGGAATTTCTGTTGCTGCAAGAGAAGGAAGCACTGTAGTTTCAGCTCCTGCTATGTGCAGCCACACACTATTCTCTAACACACATGGGTTCTAGGTTAAAGGGAAGTCTTAAGCATTTCTGGTGGGAAGATACAGTGCTACATCTTTCTGAAGATTAAATCAATATGAAACATCACAAGTTTAAAAACATGCAAACATCTTGACTCAGCAGTTGCACAACTAATAATTTATCTAAAGAGAACACTCAAAGAAGAGTTTAAAATGTGCTTATAGTGATGGTAAGTCCAGTGCTGCTTATACATATATTCACATACTGGAACCAATCAAAACAATCAACAATATAAAAATCATGAAATCATAGTCACAGTACAGTTATACACAAAATGAGGCAGTATGAAAACTGTGTAACACCATGGCATGGGACAGTATTTATGATATTTTAAAGTACTTCAAAGTGGCATCATGCACTTAAATTATATTAAATATCCTAAATTGTACATTACGATACCACTAATGTTAATCCACAAAACATCACCTATACACATAAAAACTACGTGCACGGACAAGTGAACTCTGATCTTTCATGACGAAGTCATTTGTATTTATGTTTACCTTTTTTCTAAGAAAATCATAATAAATGTGCATGCCATACATATAAAGAAAAAAGTATGTTGAAAAAAATACAGTGGCGAGTTCAGTGTTAATGACACTAAAACATGACTAACATAAGCTAGGTTAAAAACTGAAATCACAATGATTCTTGTAAAGATTCCTAAATGAATATGTAAGCCATCCTGTTATGCTCTCGACCTATGAGAAGTCTGAAAAGTTTCCTAACAGAATGAAGACAAATTTCTTTGACTTCCTTTTGGCACTGCTGCTGCACTGACTCCCCATTCCCGGCGACAGCATGTGGCAAAAGCACACACGTACGGACTGCACACAATCATGCATCAACTTGCCTTTGAAACCCTTGAGAATATGATCGGTATCTCACCTAGTTCTTGTCCCAGGGCTCTGGTACACATTAGTTTTTCAGCATATGAAAGTTTATTGTATTTTTTAAAATTTGTATTCATTTTTATTTATTTGAGAGTCAACTGATTATCCAATTGTGTTTACCATCTTTCAATCCCAGGATGTTGCTAGAGTCTTTCCATGGTCCTTTTAGGCAATATTTTCTAAATCTTGGCCTACTGCACAGCAATTTTGGTAGAGGAAATTTGAAAACGAGAAGATCGTATAAACAGAAAAGACACATATCAGAACCACTCACTTATCAGTGTGGGAAACATTTAAATATTTGTGGCATACATTACTGCAGTTTAAATATTTCCATTTCTTACTCATATCTGGAGACCTGACAGGGAAGCATTTCCTGAACCTGTCACTGTTGGGCATGGCTATGTGATTAGGACTGACTGTGAGTGACAAGCTGCAGTGACCCCACATTGGGCATTTAGTAACTTGTCCTATATACTCAAGAGTGAAGGCTGCATACCTTGTGTATGCCTGCATACTTGCATTTCCAGGCTCTTTCTGCCCTGATATTCAGGAAATGTATGACATAATCAAAAACCAAATCTTTGTTGTTTCAAGGTGGTGAGATTGTGGAGTTGGATGTCACCGCAGGATGACTTAGACTGTTCTGATCCAAATACATGTCTTGTGGATTATTCAGAATCCCATTTGCACATATTCTTGACCTCAGCAGTGACAAGCGGGCCCATTTTATTATTTTAAAACAAGTTTATTTTTTTAAAGTGTAAATGCACAAAAGAGAGTCAAAAGTTTGTAGAAGAATAGAAAAGAATTAGATGGTAATGCCCATTTTCCCTTAACATTTCAAAGCTACGCCGTATTTTTCATTATAAGACATCAAGGCAATATACAAAATCATCTGTGCAATACATACACACATATTGATGAGAAAAGTAAACTTGAATCCCATCTTCCAGAAACAGTTTTAGCTACTTGTAAGTAAACATAATCCCAGGTTTGTATATCTATATCTATAGCTATATCTATAACAATGATAAACAAATAGAAACCATATAGCAATTTAGACATAAAATATGTTTCAAAATGGTATCATGGGGGCTGGCATTTTGGCACACCAAGTAAAGCTTCCACCTGCCACACTGGCATCTCATATGGGTGGTAGTTCATGTCTCAACTGTCCCACTACTGATCCAGCTCCCTGCTAATGGCCTGGGAAAAGCAACAAAAGCTGCTCCAAATGTCTGGGCCCCTGACACCCATGTGAGAGACCTGGATGGAACTCTTGGCTCCTGGCTTCAGTTGGCCAAGCCCAGAGTGCTAAGGCCATCTTGGGGGTGAACTGGAGAATAGAAGATCTCTTGTTCTCTCTCTCGCTGTCTCTGTCTTTCCCTTTCTCTCTGTAATTCTGCCTTTCAAATAAATAAATAAATCTTTGAAAAGAAAGATATCATGGGAAGCATTACATATGAATTTACTTGAACATACAAACAAGAAAATGAAATTGGAATAAACATTAAAACAAAGAATTATTGACCTTTAGGATTAATGTTTTTTTTACCAGAGATTCTAGTTTCCTTTTGAACATATTGGATATATGTAATGATATTAAAGAATAACAGGGCCAGCACTGTGGCTTCATGGGTAAAGCCACCACCTAGAGTGCCAGCATCCCATATGGGCGCCAGTTCAATTACCAGCTTCTCCTCTTCTGATCCAGCTCTTGGCTATGGCCTGGGAAAGCAGTAGAAGATGACCAAGTCTTTGGGTCTATGCACCTAAGTGAGAGACCCGGAAGAAGCTCCTGGCTCCTGGCTTCGGATTGTCTCAGCTCTGGCCATTGCAACCATTTAGGGAGTAAACCAGGGGATGGAAGACCTCTCTCTCTCTGTGCCTCTGCCCCTTTGTAACTCTGCCTTTCAAACAAAAATAAATAAATAAATATTTTAAAAAATAAAGAATTACATACTATTAAATATCATAGCAATATGTAGGGTGATACTAAGGAAAGGTTTTCACGGCCAATGTCACATACTAAAACTACTAGTGGTTACATTTTTTTCTTTTGCTATCATCCAAATTAACCCAAAAAGAAGTGTGGGTGAGGATGGTTACGAGGGCAGAACTGATCATGGGTAGATGATTTTGGCATTGGGTAATAAAAATGGAAGAGTTCAGTACAATAGTCTCTCTGCTTTTACAAATATTACAATTTTCCATAGCCTCACATTAATTTTTTTTTAAAAAAAGAGTTTAGTTTATGAAACGCAATTCCACTTGAAATGACCTGGACATCCTACACAAGAATATCTTTTGTACAAATGCTTAACAAACAGACTGAAATGTAAAGTCAAGGCTCTGAGAGAGTGGACAAAGGCCCATTAGGACTTGGTGTCACAATGCTGAGATCAGTGTCACTCGTGGCTGCAGCACTTCAGGCATTGGGAAGCGAGTGCTAACACTGCAAACCCAATTATCCTGGCTTCTGTTCTGCTGCCCGACCAATGGATTGATGGTAGAGCAAAGGTAACAAAATTAAACAAAACAGGAATTTCATGTAAAAGGGATTGCTCTCTGCCTTTGTGATAAGGTGTATTATCATTATTATAAAAGGTTTTAACTAAGTGAAGCATTTTATATTACTGGTAAAATACATTTTAAAGTGCTAACCTTGAGAAGAATAACCCTGATTAATTATAGTTCCCAATAATTAATTCACTCTTTTAAAATTTTTATCCAATTATAATTCTTCATCCTAGCTGGTTTCCACTGGTAATCACTCATATTCTGTAAGAATAAAATACTCAGAAATGGACCTAATTCAGCAACCTGAATATAGCAGCACTAATTATAAAAGTAAACTGTATAGAATGTCAAAAATAATTTGACAGATTTTTTTTCCTGTGACAACTTAAGGAATTAATAGGTTCAGCTCAAATGTACTTTTAGAGTTCTGCAAAGATACTATGATCTCTGCATATGTCTCCAAAGAGTACAGGGAGATAAACTCTTTAAACCTGTCAGGGTTCTTTTTTTCCCCTATAATTCTATAAATAATAAACATTTTAAGAAACTCTATATACTCCCACACATAGAACCACAACAGAAGCAGTAAGAGCAAAAGAAAAAAAAAAACCTTCATTACATGGGAATAGTCAACCTTTCTGCAAAGACTTACAGACACACTCCGTCCAAGTTTACCTTCAAGGTTTTTACTGGTTCATGAGAAAGAAGCCATAGAGGAAACAGAAACAAGTAACCCAGAATAACAAACCTGAACAGATCAATGTTACTGGGGTGGTAGAGACAAGGAAAGCTTTGATAACAAAAAAAGTTCTTTTTCTCTACAAGGTAAACTAGGGATTCAAGCTGAATAAGTGTTCATTAAACCAAAGTAAATGAGTTGACTTTTAGCACAGTGGTTAAATTGCTACATGGGATGCCCTTACTCAGTGTTATAGTACCTGGTTCTAGTTCTGGCTAATGTGTTTTGGAGGTGGCAGGTGATGGGTCAAGTACATGAATTCCTGATATCAAAGTGGAGACCTGGATTGAGTTTTGGGCTCTTGGCCTAAGTCTTTCCCAGGCTGGGTGTTAACAGATACCTGGGGAGGCAACCAGCAGAAGGAAGATGTCTCTCTGTCTCTCACTTTTATCAGATGCTAAATCTTCTTTTTTACTTCCTCAGTAATTAATACTTTGAAAAAATACAACATAGGTTTCTAGAACTGTGAAGTAGAAGAGGTGACTCATTGCCTATAAGCAACAGAAAAATTGTGGACTAAGTTATCCCTAGAGAACCAGTGTGATGTCTCAGTTTGATGACTAAACTATATTTCCTTGGAAATTCTAGTTAGAAAAGAAGGGATAAAAATGAGCAATAAAAGAAGGGATAAATAAATATGAGGTTTATTCATGCATTTCTAACAATGCGATTTCACTTACTAAATAATGCATGTAACAAGCAGACACGTCCACATTTGTAAGCTCATCATTCCCTGTTCAACTCACCCAAAGTTAGAAGCATTCACCCTTCCTTTTCCATCTAGGATTATAAAGGAGGCAAGAAGAACCTTTAAAAAAGAAAGAATTAATATTTCAGGCTATCCCTTTTCAGGAGAGGCATAAAGTACACACTCTCCCTTCCCATCTAAAGTTTAAGTTATATAGAATTAGAAAAAACACAAACATATATGAATACATACATATTTGCAAGTCTTTATGTGGTTATACATTTCAAGATATTATGGCATTCAGAAGAGATGAAACCAAGTAATCACATATTTTTTCTAATAACCAAAGTATTATTATTTGGCCAATATTACTTCTTATATAAGTTGAAGGACTCAATTCCTTATTACTTGCCCATAGACAATGCTGCATTGTACAAGTCTCTCCTATAATATGCTTCTTTGTACCTTCTAGACAGCTTAGGAACTATTAATTGCATCTTTGACTAAAATATTGGCTTTTTGTTTGTCTTCAAAGAAGGCTCTTCTGCATATAGAATTGTGTTATTATTCATGGATTTTGTAAACCACCCCTTGGTTTCAACAAGTTTTCATTCAAGTCTTTGTAAGTTTATCTCAGATGTGGCATTTTTTAACTTTCAGCATATAAAATTTATGTAATGGTCAAACTCAATATCTCAGTGGTGAGAAATGTATTTAAGAAGTTTGAGTAAAAACATGCTATATTGAACTCCTTTGCTCTTTGAGAGACTGGAATAAACAGTAATATTTAGATTGGCCTAGTAGCTGAAGCCAACATTTGGATGGGGGTAATTTAAGTCACAAATAGAAACTATCAGAGTGGACAGAACTATCAGCTGAATTGCCAGCAGAAATCACTCTTTATGGAAAACATACACAAAGAACCTAACACAGTATTGATAGACACAGGATGAGCCACCACTCAGCAGGCACCAAATCCATTTCACTAATTCCCCCAGTCAGAAGAAAAGACACTAACCCAGAATGGAGCCAATCAGCAGAACCAAGGTGTGCCATGCAATTGTACACAGAGACAGATCCATAAATCTATTGTAATTGAGGTAGTCTCTTTATCCAGAGAAGAAAGATTTTGAGAAGTTCATTCTCTACTAAAGAACTAACGTGATTATAATAAACCTAATTATCTAGATTAATATAATTAAATGAAATTATTTAAATTTTAGTTATTGATAAAAATAATAAATATTAGATCCTAAATGGATACACAGCATGAAGCAGGCTTCATACTAATTACATGAATACACAGTTTAATTTAATTATATTTAACTCTCTAAGCTAGGTATAACTGTCTCCATTTTATAAATGAAACTAAAGTTCAAAGGATTCAAGTATATGTTTAGGTTCCCATAGATGACAATCCTGGAGAAAACCTCAGCTGATCTAATAACAAAGCCCTCTTCAAAACCAGTGAGAATGTAGAATAAAGGAGCTAGGATCTAGATTAATAACATTGTCTTTATATCTAATTCACAGGGTAATTTGGGGATCTGAATTCTCAAAGTTAATTCATGTTTTTTGACAATCCAATTAAAACCTTTTGTTTTGAACAAATAATCCTTATGTGAAATAATCATGAGGTCAATAGTAAAGCCTGTAATGAAGAAAGTCAGTGATTTCCCTGTTTACTCATTCATCCATTTATTTGAAAAATGTACCCAGTGATATAAAGTCCTATGCTACCTAAATGGCTTACTTGCTAAGTGACTACACAAGCATTCTATTCTCTTCCCCTACTAAAAGAAGAAAGATTTACTGCAAAAATTAACTCTGGTTTTGTTCACCTGAACCCAGTGATTGTTACTGTGATATTCTGAATACTATTCAGACTTCTGGCCAGCGCCGCGGCTCACTAGGCTAATCCTCCGCGTTGTGGCGCCAGCACTTCGGGTTCTAGTCCTGGTCGGGGCGCCGGATTCTGTCCCGGTTGCCCCTCTTCCAGGCCAGCTCTCTGCTGTAGCCAGGGAGTGCAGTGGAGGATGGCCCAAGTGCTTGGGCCCTGCACCCCATGGGAGACCAGGAGAAGCACCTGGCTCCTGCCATCGGATCAGCGCGGTGCGCCGGCCGCAGCACACCGGCCGCGGTGGCCATTGGAGGGTGAACCAACGGCAAAGGAAGACCTTTCTCTTTGTCTCTCTCTCTCACTGTCCACTCTGCCTGTCAAAAAAAAAAAAAATTCAGATTTCTGAGAGCACCCCATCCTGAAAGAAACTTAATTTTGTGTAAAGGGAACTGGACAATTAGCCCATCAAGTCTTTATTAGATTCACAGGAGGTTAATTGCTAACTCAATAGTTTTACAGTAACTGTAGTACTCTGATAGCATACATACAGCAAGAATATGGGAAAAAAATAGGATTGTTTGCTTACAGGAATTTACATAAAAGTCATTTCTAAAAGTCACGAACTGCTATGAAAAAATCTATAGTATCCTGTTTTGAGAACTTCTAGCTCAAAAAGCCAAAGTGTAGTGCATGAGTATGATGTTTGCCTCCTACCAGGACCAGGAAGAACTGGCCCAACCAGGAGAATGCCACAGAACTGAAGACTCCGTTATGTAAATATCGTTAGATGGGACACTAAGCCACATCTTGAAATCTAAATGAAAACTGCATGATTCTTCTTCATTCACTTCATAAGAATCTTGGGACTTTAAAAAAGTAAAAAGAAAAGAATATAAACAAGATAGTAAGAAGATACTTTAAGATCAGCCATCCTCTACATATCCATGTGGTTAGCTAACAGACCAATTCATATATTGATTCATGTAATCACTATGTGATATTATTGGCCATCTAGTGTCTGCTAAAAATTAACTTTGGCAATATGAAATAATGGTTAATAGCATACAAATCTCCGACCTTAAAGAACTTTAAAGAGGGACTAGCATAGTGGCATAGCAAGTAAAACCACCACGTGTCACGTCAGCACCTCATATTGGCTTCAGTTCATGTCCCAGCTGTTCCACTTCCAATCCAGCTCCCTGCGAATGCCCTGGGAAAAGCAGCAGAAGATAATTCAAGTTCTTGGGCCCTTGTCCCTAACATAAGAAAATGACATCAAGTGCCTGGCTTCTGGTTTTTCCCTGCTCAACACAGGCAGTTGTGGCCATCTAAAGAGTGAACCAGTGGATGAAAGATCTCTCTCTGTCTCTCCCTCTCTCTCTCTCTGAAACTCTGACTTTCAAATAAATAGTTACATCTTCAAAAAAAGAATTTTAAAGAAAGGTTAGAATGGAAAAACTATTCAATCAAACATATGATTGCAATTTGGTAATGACACACAGTACCATGTTATAGGCAAGTTTTTTTTTTTTAATTAAGCAGAAAATGAGATTCACTTCCGCTGATTTTAGGAACAAGAAAATGCCAATTTTAATTGCACTTTGGACTGAAATGTTACTAGGAGCATAAGTGGTCACTCTTAACTGATATCTATTTTCTACTTCCTGTGTAATTTAATCCATGAAGGAAGAATGGGGGGAAATAAAGAAAGGCAGAACAAAAGTCTAAAACATGTCTGAAAAGTCTGCAGGACCATGCAAAACACATATGGAAAGGGGAACAGAACACAAGGGCATGTGGAATCTAGATACTTCCTCTCACTGGAGCAGCGATGTCTCATGTACCAGTGTTGACACCTGACACAGTGTGGAAATGTTTGTGAGTGTACCTGAGTCTTGCATTTGGATCTTTTTCTTAGTGTGGTGCATGTGTACTGAAGGAACAGCACCAGAAAGACCCAACATTCTGGATTCCACTTAAATTCACAAGGGAAGTTTAGTTCCCAGGGGTTTGTGTACCTGGGAGGATTGCCAAGGCCCGTGTTTAGTGCCCAAAGTCCTGGCAGTTTGACTAGCAGCAAGGATTACTTCCTTGTTTTTAACTGCAGGACTGTGGTCTGAATCACACTGGTAGTGAAGATGTGAAAAAACGCACACTTTCAGAGATGTTAAAGAGATCATATGTCTATCAATTAACTATTGCTGCCTAACAAATGACGCCCAAACTCAGCTACTTAAAGCCACAAACATTTCTTATCACATATAATTCTGTTAGTTGACTCTGGAAACAACTCAGCAGAATGACTCTGTTTGGAGCTTATCAAGAACTTGCAAGGATGTCGACCGCAAATGCAGTCAATCTGAAAGCCCAAGAAGGATTGGAGGATTTGTTTCAACCGGGGCTCTCGCAATTTAGTGCTGGTTGTGGCAGGAGGCTTCTGTTTCTCATCACGTGGACCACTCTATAAGTTACTTGAGTGTCTTCATGATGGTGTAGTTGGCTTCCTCCAGAGCAAGTAATACAAGAGAACAAAGGGGGCTGAGTCGTGGAAGCCACAAACTGTCAATAATGCAATATCCTGTCTTTCACTGAGCCTACACCATCAACTGTGAGAGAAGGCTACACAGAGGCATGAATACCAGTAGGCAAAAATCATTTGTCAACATCTTGGAAGATATCTGTGAGAGAGCCAAAAGCAAAACTATTTGCTTATTGATAGTTTATATACCAGGAAGAATGGGGAAGTATTATACAATGTCAGGAGTCCAGTTTTTGACAGTATCATTGCTTTTGTTTAGAAGTGTTTCGCATCTGTACTTCACCACTGAGTACTGGTCAACAAGTACACATGACAACTATTATTTTTCCAGAGAAAATCTCTGGTAATACTTGTTAGATCACCGTGTGGCTATTAATTTGAAGCATCTAGAGAAAGGTAAGGAAAAGTACCCTAGGGGATGTCAGAAAACCAACTATTGCAACAAATTAATGCGATTACCGTGTATGTATCTCTAAGTTATATTACAGCTGTAGGAATTGAGAAGTGATCAGTAGTCCTTAGTACCTGATAACAAACTTCAGAATTGTATGATACGAACAATATTCATTTCTCCAAACCAAAGTTTGCTAAATTTTTACCTACTGACATTTTGATCTTCATAATTATTTACTTATTTGTTATTTGGGAGTTCTCTTTATATTGTAGAATGCTTAACCACACTTCTTGCTTCTACTTACTAGATACCATTAGAATTGTCCTTCCACTGTGACAGCAAATAACAACATCACCAAGCAAGGGCAGGGCAAGAAGCAAATCCTACTGGGGAACTACAACCCCAACCCTAAATACTAGTGGTCTTTTTTTGTTGTTGTTTTTAATCTTTGGTTAAGGATTAAAAAATTTGTGTTAAGATAAAAATCTAGCTCTGTTGTAATGTTGTAATTAACCCATATGCTCAAAAGTAAGTGCTTAAAGAGTTTTCTCTAACTCAATCTAAAGTATAGGGTAGGAAGTTCAATCAGCAAAAAAACTGAAAACCACACTTGACATCAGATTAGCCTTCAAAAACTGAAGTCTGAACTTTTCTCATAATTTAGGCTTTTTTTAGAATGGAAAAACAATTTTGGACTCCTTTTCTATTGGACTGAAATAAATACAAAATTGCACCATTGGACAGAACAGAGACCTCACACTCTGAAGAGCTGTTCCTAGAAGTAGTATGAAGGAAATATTTATTGGAAAGGTCAAGTGTTCTTCAAAAAAATTACTGTGTGTAGAGCAACCCAAGATTTACTGTTCTTTCCATCAAACTGCCATGGTTTCACCAGGTCAAGTTGATATGCTTCTTGTTTTACTTGAAACTTCAGAAACTAATAAGGGCTTACCACTGTTCTTATGTGTAGGAGGCATAGCAAAAACATTATTTATTTCTGTAAAAGAGGAGCAAATTGGACAGTAACTAGATAATTTCTTCCAAAACTAATAGCTAGTAAGACCATTCTATAAAGTTATTTTCTACCAAGTCTGGGACAACTTTAAGGACCAATGAAAGAGTTCTATAAACCCTCTTCCCAGAAAAATAGCAACCAGTGAAAAAATAACAACATCCACAACATAAAGTCCATGAAAATTACCTAATGGCATATAGGAAATGATGACATTTTTATGAAAGAAGCACTATCAAATCTCATTAACAATGTAAAAGTCTTTAGCATTTGAGCCATTTATTCCCCCTCCCCACATTCTACTTCCCCAGCTCTGTCTGATGGAAGAGTTGATGCAGTTAAGAACACAGGGTATTTTCCCCCTCAGCTCCCAGACCAAGACTACAGCTATCCTGTGCAAATGTTGGGAACATTGCGGAATGCTGGGAATGTTCATCACTGCCCACATTGTTAAGGACTATTTCAAGGAAAAGCAGGTGAGACATTAGGGGTTTTCATTCACCACATGATCCCCGTTCATAGGAATGAAAATCCACTCCTAATGTAGCAAAGTAACAATATTGGGAGATAAATCATATCGACCACAGCCCAGTAGCGGAGTGGAGATTCCATCCAAGAAAAACACTCTAACACTAGTGACTACCATCTTCATTCACTGTCCTACTCCTAAAGCCAAGGTTTCTACCTCAGAGAAAAAGGTCACTTTTCCCTTTCTCTGCTACAGATCCATGGTGCAGATATTTTGCTGATCAGGAAAGGCAGGCTATAGAAACAAATAACTTGAAACCAGTCTTAAAGAAACATGATTATATTTGAAACATTCTATATGGAAGTTCAGATCTCAGGGTGCTCCTAAAACAATGGAGAGTAATTAAGAGAGGATGGCGGTGCTAGGAGAGCAATCAGCTAAAATGCAGATGAAACAGAAGTTTACCAGGGAAAATCAGAAAAAGCAGCAGCTAAAAAGACCATCCTACTACTGAATTAAGGCTCAAAGACTTACCCAAAGACTACAGAAAATTTTCAGTGGATCAGACATTACAACAATTTATGTGAAGAAGCCCTCATGAAACAATAATGCAAACGATTGGCAATTAATGGAGTAAAAGTTGGATGTGTTATCAATAAAACCAAACAACTTAATAGAGAAATCACTGGAAGAGACAAGGAGAATTCTGCAAAACCACTGTTCTTCCTGAGAGATTTGTGTGCAGGCCTACACTGTCCACTTTCAGGAGTATCATCAGAGGGTGTGCAGTTTAGGGCCAATAAGCTTCACAGATAAACTTCAAAATGCTCCAATTAAGTCAGTAAACAAACAAAAAAAGAAACAACAAAAAAATGAGACCACATGGGTGAGACTAATGTGCAGTTTCTACAATATATTTTCAAAACCACACATTTTTCTATAAACTGTTATCACATATGCAAAGAAATAGGAAACTTAGATTTACACACAACAGAAGAAGACATTGGTAAAGTTCAGATGTAAGACTCATGGCTAAAAGAAATAATTTTTAAGGGAGTAAATGAAGGTATGATGACAATATTTTCTTGAACAAAGATTGTACATAAAGGTATAGATTTTCTAAAAAGAAAGTAAAAGAAAACTGTGGATTTCAAAGCACAGAAACATAAATGAAAATATCACTAGACAGACATGATGCTGGATTTGACCTTAAAGAAAATAAAACCTTGAAATTGATAAATGGTTAGAAAAAGATTAAGCAATCTGAAGAGCAAAGAGAAAAAGAAATAGAACAATGAACTGAGTCTCAGAGAATCATAACACAATATTAAACAAACCTACAAATGTGTAGTTAGAGTGACATAAGCATTGGCGCTAGAGACAATCACCAAAAACTGCAGAAATAATGATGGAAAACTTCCAAATTTTATAAGATACCTAGCCACACATCCAGAGGTTCAAAAAATTCCAAATAGGGCAAAGTTGAAGAAAACCATAGGATAAATTTGAAGAGACAACACACAAACCCACAATAATAAAGAGGTTGAAAGTAAAAGTTGTGGTTGTCTTCTTGGAATTGAACCTATAGAATACATGAAATCTGTTGTTTTTATGTTAACAAAAAATTTTAAAATAAAACCAAAAGAAAAGTAAATGATGGAGTAAATCTCAAAGGTGCAAGAGAAAAAATGATTCTAGTACATGGTAATTGGAAAAGATTAACATTGGTCTTCCTGTAAGAGACAAGGAATATCAAAAGGCATTGGGAATATCAAAGCAATGAAACAGAAGAACTGTCTACCAGTAATATTATATACACAGAAAAATTGTCTTTCAAAAATGAAGCTAAAATAAAGATTCCAAGGTAAATAGAAAGTGGGAGAAGTTTTTTGATATCAAGTCTGACCTGCAAGACTTACTAAAGGAATTTCCTTAGATTGAAAGCAACTGAATTTAGGAACTAATATGAGCTAATAGGAAAAACATAAATTGCTGAGAAAGGTTTAGTATAGATTTATAAAGAATGATATATGTTTCCTCTCATCCATATTCTTAACAGATATTTAAAAGAAATTACACAGGGCTGGTGTTATGACATAGCAGGTAAGGCCACCACCTGTGATGCCAGCATCCCATCTGTGTACTAGTTATGTCCTGAATGCTCGACTTGTGATCCGGCTTCCTGCTACTGGCCTGGGGAAACACTGGAAGATGGCCAAGGTATTCGGGCCCCTGTTACCCACATAGGAGACCTGGATGAAACTCCTGGCTCTGGTTTCGGCCTGGCCCAGTGCTAACCATTGTGGTCACCTGGGGAGTGAACCAGTGGATGGCATATTTCTCTATGTCTGTCCTCTCTCTTTGTGACTCTGACTTTCAAAATAAATAAATAAATCTTAAAAAATTATTTAAGGGGGCAGCATAGCCAGTGAAGCCACCACCTGTAGTGCCGGTATCCCATATGAGCACCGGTTTGGGTCTTGGCTGCTTCACTTCTGATCCAGCTCTCTGCTGTGGCCTGGAAAAGCAGTGGAAGATAGCTGAGGTGCATGGGCCCCTGCACCCATGTGAGAGACCTGGAAGAAGGTCCTGGTTCCTGCCTTCAGATTGACACAGCTCTGGCCGTTGCGACCATTTGGGAAGTGAACCAGCAGATGGAAGACCTCTCTTTCTCTCTGCCTCTCTGTAACTCTGCCTTTCAAATAAATACATATATCTTTAAAAATTATATAAACCAATATACATTTAGTTGCATTATGGATCTTTAACATATTTAAATATACAGATATAGATAAAGATACACATTTGACAATAATAGCAGGAAACAAGCAAGAGCAAGACTGTATGGAAGCAAGGAAATAAAGTCAGATGGGTACTGAATCCATAGGAACAACTGAACAGAACTAAATATGGTAATTTATGAACTTAACAAACTTGATAGCATACAATAGATCTTTGTAAATACATACTCTCTTTTCTTATTTCCTCATATGTAAGAGACATCTGACTACATCACTTAATAATCTCAAAAATGTACTATTCCTCTTGTAATATTCATAGACACAATATGCATACAATAATATCAAAATTGGGAAGAAGGAAGAGTTTGATAGGGGTAACATCTACATATTTCACTAGAATTAACTAGTATAAATCTGAATTATATGCTAATCAGAATATGTAGTCATGCACACAAGTACCTGCTTTCCATAGGAGATATGCTTTATTGACCATGATAAAAACAGGTTAAATGAAAATGAGAAATAAGGAACGCCAAAAGCTTCAGTAAGGACGTAAGAGTGGCTACGGTAAGCCAAACTACGCTTTAAAATAATTTTAAAAAATTACAAGAGTGGTTGGCTCTATGGCGCAGCAGGTTAAAGCCCTGGCCTGAAGTGCCTGCATCCCATATGGGTGCCGGTTCGAGACCCAGCTGCTCCACTTCCCATACAGCTCTCTGCTATGGCCTGGGAAAGCAGTACAAGATGGCCCAAGTCCTTGGGCCCCTGCACTCAGGTGGGAGACCTGGAAGAAGCTCCTGGCTCCTGGCTTCGGATTGGCACAGCTCTGGCCGTTGTGGCCAATTGGGGAGTGAACCATTGGATGGAAGACCTCTCTCTCTCTGTCTCTACCTCTCCTCTCTCTGTGTAACTCTGACTTTCAAATAAATAAATAAATCTTTAAAAAATTACAAGAAATAGCGAAATTTTATAAAAGTAAATGTTTCAATTCATAGGGGTGACATTACAACTATACACATGCAGCCACCTAAATACAGAAGAAAACACAGTCACAAATTACATGAAACAAAAAGTGACAGGATTAAAAGGATCATTAGGGAATTCAAAAATAGTAGTTTCACACTTTAATAACCTATTTTCAATAAAGAATAGAACTATTGAGAAAATAAATAAATAATAAAAGGCTTGAACCATACTATATACCAGTCAGGCCTAAAAGATATCTATTGATCATTCAACTTCATGATATTAGAGTATATATTCTTTCTAGCACACATAAAACATGTTCTAGAATATGTCATACACTATACTATAAAACAAACATCAATACATTTTAATCAATGCATATCATGCAAAAATGTTTCCAACCACATGAAATGGAATCAGGATTGGATAAAACAAAGAAAGTTGGGATATGCATAAATAAGAGGGAACTTGAAAAAAATCATGAAAATGGAAATAGAAGATCAGTAGCCTAAGTCCCATCTGGCTGCTGGTTCAAGTCCACCTCCCAACCAGATCCCTGGGAAAGCAGGGGTCAATGGTCCACATACATGGGTCCCTGCCACCTATGTAGGAGATCCAGATGAAACCCCTGAACCATGGCTTCAGCCTGGCCCAGCCCAGGGCTGTCACATTCATTTGGGGAATGAACGAGTGGATGGAAGCCCTCTCTCTCTCTTCCTTCTCTTCCCCCTCTCTGTAACTCTGCCTTTCAAAGAAATAAATAAATCCTTTTCCTTTTTTAAAAAAGATTTCATTTATTTCTTTGAGAGGTAGAGTTACAGGCAGTGAGAGGGAGACACAGAGAGAAAGGTCTTCCTTCAACTGGCTCACTCCCCAATTGGCTGCAGTGGCTGGAGCTGTGCTGATCAGAAGCCAGGAGCCAGCAGCTTTTTCCCAGTCTCCCACATGGGGGCAAGGGGATAAGCACTTGGGCCATCTTCTACTGCTTTCCCAGGCCACAGCAGAGGGCTGGATTGGAAGAAGAGCAGCCAGGTCCAGAACCGGGGCCCATATGGGGTGCTGGCGCCACAGGTAGAGGATTAACCTGCTGCACCATGGTGCAGGCCTCTTTTTCTTCAAAAATAATTTTTTCTACATGCTTCTTGACGTATTCCCACAGTTTAAATCAAACAATATAACCCAACATAGGCAATGGGTTAAAGGACAATTAAAAAAGGATAGAAAATACTTTAGATGAACGAAAATTAAGATACAATATACCACAACTTATGAAATACAGCTGTAATAGGGCTTAGAGAGAAATTTATAGTTATAAACACCTATATAAAGAAAATAAAAATCTTGGACAGTAGCCTGCCTTAAAACACTGGAAAAGGAAAAGCATACAAAACCCAAAGAGAGGAGACAACAGAGATTAGATCAGGAATCAATGAACTAGGGAATAGAGAAAATAGGGAGAAAGCCAACAAAAGCAAAAAATAGTTCCTGTGAAAACATCAACATAGTTGGAAAACTTTTAACTATACTAAATACACATACACACATAGGTGGAGGGGGGCAGGGGAGAGAGCTCAAATTAATAAAATCAAGAATGAAACAGAATCATCATTACTGGACTTCCAGAAATAAAAAGGATGGAAAAGGGTAACTCCATGAGAACAAACTAGAAAACATAAAAGAAACAAACACCTTCCTACAAAGATACAAACTACTACAACTAAAATGAATGGGAATAGAAAATTTGAATAAACCTACAAAAGTGAAGAGTTTAAATTAGTAATTAAAATTTTCCCACATAAAAAACAAAAAAGACAAAACTAATATGGCTTCACTAGTGTATTCTACCAAACATTTATAGAAGGTTTAATACAAATCTTCACGAATTCTTCCAAAAAATAAAGTAACACGCCCTAGTTAATTCTGAGGCCAATATTTTGTTTATACCAAAACAAGACAGGCATCTTAAGAAAATAAAATTAAAGACTTACATTTTTTATGAATGCAGTAGTAAACTTCCTCACAAAGTCTAGCAAAATATATCTAACAATATATAAAAATGATAATACAACATGACTAAGTTGGATTCATTCCAAGTATTCAAGGGTGGTCTAACTTCTGATCAACTAGTTTTGTGTACCACACCAATAAAAAATTTTAAAAACTATATGATAATCTCATTTGATTCAGAACAAGCACTGGATATTACAACACACTTTCATGATAAAAGGAGATGAAAAACAAAGTAAATTCCTCAACCTGATGAAAACCATCTCCTGAAACACACACACGAACACACATGCACACAGAGATAACACACTTAATAGAAATAAGACACGAAATCCACTTGCTCCACTTTTCTGGACACTATACTGTTAGTTCTACCCAAGAAACTCATGTAATTAAATGAAATAAAAACTATTCCAATCAGAAATGGAGAACTAAAATTATCTATTATCTTTTCTATAAATAATACTACCTTGACTATAGAATATCCTAAGACATTTTCTAAAAAAACATTAGAAATAATAATTGAGTGTGGCGAGGGTACAGTATACAAGATGAATATAGGAATACAAAAATCTATTTCTTTAGATTAGCAATAAACAATCAGAAGATGAATTTAACACAATTCCATCCATAACTGAATCAAAAATAAATAAATAATAAAATAACAAATTTCACAAAAGGAGTAAAATCTACAAAACATGCAGAAAGAAATTAAAAGATATAAGTATTACATATAAAAGTTGAAAGACATCCCATGTTTGTGAACGGGAAAACTTCAAAAGTAAGAAACACTGATCAATCAAAACAATACTGAAAGCAAAACTGTAAGTCTCATACTGGCGAATTTTAAAATGTAGTACAAATGGGATGGCGCCACGGCTCAATAGGCTAATCCTCCGCCTTGTGATGCCAGCACACCGGGTTCTAGTCCCGGTCGGGGCGCTGGATTCTGTCCCAGTTGCCCCTCTTCCAGGCCAGCTCTCTGCTGTGGCCAGGGAGTGCAGTGGAGGATGGCCCAAGTACTTGGGCCCTGCACACCATGGGAGACCAGGAGAAGCACCTGGCTCCTGCCATTGGATCAGCGCAGTGCGCCGGCCGCAGCGCGCCGGCTGCGGCGGCCATTGGAGGGTGAACCAACGGCAAAAGGAAGACCTTTCTCTCTGTCTCTCTCTCTGTCTCTCTCTCTCACTGTCCACTCTGCCTGTCAAAAAAAAAAAAAAAATGTAGTACAAATGGACAGAATTCAGTACAATGTAACATTGGAATTAGAATAAACGTTCTACTCAATGGAAGAGAAGTGACAGTCCAGAAACGAAGCCTTATATCTGTGTTGAACTGACTTTCAACATGAAAATAAAATGGAGAAAGGGCAGTCATTTCAACTACTGGTATCCAACTGGTTATGTGCAGGCAAAAATTCATTAATTTGGACCCCCTTCTCATATTTGAACGAAGACTTATCTCAAAATGGATCAAAGTTTTTACCTTAAGTCCTAAAAGCCCACTACAAGACCTTACATCCTGTTACAAGAAATTATATGACTGAAGTACACTACCTTGGGCTAGGCAAAGCCTTCTTATAATGGTACCAATATAAAAATGAACAAAGAGATAAATTGTATTTCATTAAAATTGAAACTTTTGGTCCTTGAAGAGACACTATGTCCAGCGCTGTGGCATAATATGGACACCAGTTCAAGTCCTTGCTGCTGTACTTCCGATTCAGCTCATTGCTGATGACCTGGAAAAGCACTGAAGTTGGCCCAAGTGCTTGGCCCCCTGCACCACCACGGGAGGCCTAGAAGAAGCTCCTGGTTCCTGGCTTCGGATTGGCCCATCTCCAGCCACTGAAGCCATCTGGTGTGTGAACCAGTGGATATAAGACCTCTCTCTCATTCTCTCTCTCTCTCTCTCTCTCTCTCTCTGTACCTCTGCCTCTCAAGTAAATAAGTAAATCTTAAAATAAAAAAAAAAGTGAAGACAGTGTACAGAATGGAAGAAAATATTTTCAAACCAGATATCTGGTAAAAGACTTGATTATAGAATACAGAAAGAAATCTAATGCTTTCATAACAGAAAAACAAGCAACTCAATTATAAAATAGGCAAGAATTCTGAGTGACAATTATCCAAGAGAACAGAATGGTTGATAAATACAGAAGAAGTTGTTAAACTTCATTACTCATGGGGAAAATGCCAAACAAAGCCACAGTGCGGCAAAACTTCACACTCACTACAATGGCTGTACTAAAAAATGACAATGAACTGTTCAAGATTTGGAGAAGCTGGTATCTTCAAGTATTGTTGGTGAGGACATATAATCACTTTGGAAGGAGGTTATTCAAAAAGTTACACATAAAAATGATATGATCTAGTAATTCTACTCCTAGGTGAAAGTGTATGTATTACGTGTGTGCGTGTGTACATGTACATATTGAAATGAAAAATATGTCTGTATGAAACCTTGTACATAGACCTGCATACTAACATTATTTAAGTATATGAGCCAAAAAGTAGAAACAGTCCCACGTCCGTTAACTGATGAATGGATAACCAAGATGTGATATATCTACACACTGGAACACTTGGCAATAAAAAGAAATACAGTATTGGTATTATTATCGCAGCAAACCTTGAAATAATAGCTCCAGGAAAAGAGCCAGTCATAAAATGACTACATAGTACATTATCCCATTTAGAGGAACTTCCTAGAACAAACAAATGTAGACAGACAAAACTGCTAAGTTGCTGCCCAGAGCTGGTGAGAAGAGATTGGGAAAACTGGGGAATAACTGCCAGTGGGCACAACATTTCTTTTGGGGGTGATGAAATGTTCTAAAATTGGCTGTGGTTATGCTTATATAACTTAATGAATACAGCCAAAGCATCAAAATGTTTTATATATTTTTACAACAAAATTTATACTATTATGGGTGAGTCTGGTACATGAATTATATTTCAATAATGTTGATAAAAAGTAAAATTGATAATATTTTAACTAACATTATTTATTTGCTTTACACATAGCATCAATTAGCTTCAATAGATAAAGGGCAGGACTGGTGTGGTGGCATAGCGGGCAAAGCCACCACCTGCAGTGCAGGCATCCCATATGGGCCCCATTTCGAGTCCCGGTTGCTCCACTTCCCATCCAGCTCTCTGCCAAGGACTTGGGCCATCTTCTACTGCTTTCCCAGGCCTTAGCAGCCCCTGTACCCATGCGGCAGACCCAGAAGTAGCTCCTGGCTCCTGGTTTCAGATTGGCCCATCTACACCCATTGTAGCCATCTGGGGAATGAACCAGAGGATGGAAGACCTCTCTCTCTCTCTCTCTCTTTCTCTCTCTCTCTTTCTCTCTCTCTCTGCCTCTCTTTCTCTCTCTTTGTAACTCTGACTTTCAAGTAAACAAATCTTTATAAAAAAATAGTTAAAGGGCACTAATATGATTGGGTACAGAATTTTTAAAATTATGCTGGGGACACTACCTTTCTTTTTAAGATTTATTTATTTATTTGGGCCGGCGCCGCGGCTCACTAGGCTAATCCTCCACCTTGCGGCGCCAGCACACCGGGTTCTAGTCCCAGTCGGGGCACCGGATTCTGCCCCGGTTGCCCCTCTTCCAGGCCAGCTCTCTGCTGTGGCCAGGGAGTGCAGTGGAGGATGGCCCAAGTGCTTGGGCCCTGCACCCCATGGCAGACCAGGAGAAGCACCTGGCTCCTGCCATCGGATCAGCGCGGTGCGCTGGCCGCAGCGTGCTGGCCGAGGCGACCATTGGAGGGTGAACCAACGGCAAAGGAAGACCTTTCTCTCTGTCTCTCTCTCTCACTGTCCACTCTGCCTGTCCAAAAAAAAAAAAAAAAAAGATTTATTTATTTATTTGAAAGTCAGAGTGAGTGAGAGGCAGAGAGAGAGAGAGAGAGAGGGAGAAAGAGAGAGAGGTCTTCCATCCAATGGCTCACTCCCCAACCAGCTGCAATGGCCAGAGTTGTGCTGATCCTAAGCCAGGAGCCAGGAGCTTCTTCCAGGTCTTCCACGCAGGTGCAGGGGCCAAAGGAGTTGGACCATCTTCTACTGCTTTCCCAGGCCATAGCAGAGAGCTGGATCAGCAGAAGTGGAACAGCCGGGTCTCGAACCAGTGCCCATATGGGATGCCAGCATACCAGGCCAGGGCATTAACCTGCTGCACCACAGCTTTGGCCCATGGGGATACTACCTTTTAAATGATCAACCACAACCCTAATATCTAACATTTCTTGAATGCTAATTTTATGCCTTGTGCTAAGCACATTTTGTCTTTCTTAATTTTTTGAAACAACTCTATTTTGGAGATATTACCTTCATTGAAAGAGAGAAACCAAGTTTACATAACTTGCCTCATGTACAATTAGAAGATTAAAAACATTTGGTTTATAATAGACGTGCATCAAGGCACTTGTCAAAAAGGAATTGATCCTTGGTGTTTCTTTTAAATTATTTATTCATTATTTCTTTAAGAGGCAGAGATTGAGACAGAGAGACAGAGCTCTAATCAGCTGATTTCCTCTTCAAATGCTGATAGCTTGCCTAACATTCAAAACAGGTCCTCCACGTGAGGGGCCACAAGGCAAGGATGTGAGCCGTCACCTGCTGTCTTCCATGGTGCACATGAGGAGGAAACTGGAACTGGAAAAGAAGGCAGGATGTGAACCTACGGACTCTGAAATGGGATGCGGATATGCCTAAGAGCATTTAAGCCACCAGGATGAACACGTGCCCCCTTATTTTGGTGCTTTTCAAGGTAAAGAAATGTGTTAAAAACAACTTACTTTTGTTCCTCTAGATTAATGCTAAATATGCTTTGGTTTCTCCATGATATATTAGAGTTTAAGAAATAGATAATATATATCTATTAGATTTATATTAGAGTTTAAGAAATAGATAATGGTCACAGGTGGATCAATGTAGTTTCTTTATATTGCTTTTTCTAGACTGTGAGTTCCCAGAGAGTATGGACAATATTTTATGTATTGCTCACTGCCCGCCTCTCTCTAAGTAACGTTTTAAAAGTTGCTGTTGGACAGAAAGGTGAGGAAAGAATTACACTTGATATCGCAATGGGTAATGTTGAGTTGATATAGTTTGTTGGAAATCACTATTTTCTCTGTATTCATCACTTAAACTCTACATTTCAAACATGCATTGACAACCAAAACACATGGTCTTCTTTGCGGCAGAACTTGTATGCTGAAAGTAATCATAACTTCAAAAGATGATAAAATTTGTGACATGGAATTTCTAGAAGAATTTCAAGTTCTGATATTCTGACATTTCAACATTTTGTAAAGGAAGTTACTTTTAATGTTTCTCAGAAAATAAACATTTCATTTCAGAATTTCTAAGGTAACCTCTGTAATCACAATTTTATTCTATGTCAGGACGACCACTTATAGTATGTGAAAAGTGAGATTACATTGTTTTAAAAAATGCCAGAATGTGATTTCTCAACATTGAAGTTTAAATAATATTATTTTTCATGTTAAGATCTTGTTTCAAATTCTAAAATAGATTATCCTCATTAAGTCTTTTAGTCACCACTTTGTTTAAAACTGGGTCTTTTCCCCACCTTTAATAAAGAGTGACAATGTTGTATGGTTATTCTTACCAACATTTATATATGTTTTATTACAGCTTTTGTCCTAGCCTGTCTTTTTAAGAATGTCGATATAACACAAGAATCTGGGAGAGATAATGTCTCCCTGTGGGGTAAAAGGCAGGCTTTTTTCTTGAACAATATAATGAAGATGACATCTACATCTGGAACAACAACTGGGTAGGCTTGTGGGTAATCTGTGTAGCAGCTCAGGGAATCCTGAGGCCAATGTTTGTCAGAACAATGCAGACCCACTGTGTGCATAGCCTCTACCTGTGTCCATCTTGCCATCATCCCACAAGACTTGGCTGTCAAGAGGAAGCACCACAAGCATAAACTCATACAGTCAGTTGTGCTGAAGTAAAGTCATGGATCTAGTTTTGATGTCTCTACCAGCATCTATGAAAATGTGGCAACCTTATCAGGATGGAAAAGGGTAACAAACGATATCCTTCATGGTTCTTAATCAATAAATGCTCATGCAGTGTGGATACTTATCATAATATGCAAATACTGATAAAAGTTACACTGGCACATCAGCACACTGACAATTTCCACAACAGTTATCCTAACAGACCCATATAAATGAATGGGCATTCTTATCATGGTCATCAGTTTGTACATTCATTCACAAAATAATGAGTTTTCTTAGATTCTTTCTGTTTCCCAAAAGTAAAACTTAGCTTCTGTATATTAAAGTTGTAGGTTAAAAGTTTGTTCTTAGAGTTTATGATACAAGACACAAACAAAAACCCAAACATAACATGCTTTAATTTATAATTTAAATCACAATTCTTATTTATTTCAAAGGGAGACAGACTGCTAGAGAGGATAAAGTTTTCCACCTACTTGTTCCCTTCCCCAGTGACCAGAGCTTGGGCCAGGCTGCAGGCCAGAACCTTGGATTCAATCCAGGTCTCCTATGTGGGTGGCAGGGGCCCAAGTATTTGGCCCATCACCTACTGCCTTCAAGGGTGCACATTCGCAGGAAGTTGTAATTGGAATTGCAGCCGGGGCTCAACTTTAGGCACTTGAATATAGGACGTGGGCATCGTCAGAGATGTCTTAACTGCTAGGCCAAAAGTCTGCCATATAAAGACTTCACCAATGATTTCCTGTCAAAATTATTGGCTTGCCAATGGTTATCAAATTTAGAGCTTTTCTGTTGGCTAAACGCCAGGAACAGAACACTTTGTCATCAGTTTAAGCCCTAATCTAATAAACACCATAATCTTAATCAAACCATGAACTACTGCTATGAGACATTTTAAAGTAAATAAATATGATTGTGTTATATTACCGAGAAGCTGATACTTTTACTTTTTTCATTTTGTACCTTGTTCTCGTTTAAAAAGAACTAAGTGAAGAGGTGAAGAGAATTTCTCCTTGTGTTCTACATTACCAACATAAACTGCCCACTATAAAAAGTTTTAATTAAAAGGATATATTTTGTATGTCAAAAACTTATAGCTACCATGGTTTAGGACAATTTAGCTAATAAAAAAGTCTCAGTTTCTCATAGTCAGAAGCTGATTCTACCTGATATCAATACAGTATTTTCGACTGTAAAAACTGCTGAAGAGAACACTCCTAGGCAACCCCAGCCAATTCTATTCAAGGTCATCTGACTAAATGCAAGCCTTGTCAGCTCAAGTGAAGTTTATCAGATGGAATTCCTGGAGCATCCTGCACTAACAAAATGTATTACTAAACTTTCAATGTTAAAAAAAAATCCCAATCTTCATTAGATGACACCTGCATAAAAACTATGGACAAAACATGGGATCAAGAGCTGAAGTCAGCAGGAAGGGAGGTGAGACACAAACAAGAGAATTGCAAAAGCAAATGGCTCCCACTGTCTGCTTAGGTCGTTTCATCTCTCATTTTTGCCAGAAGCCTTTGAGAAGACACAGAACCATGCCGATGCCCTGATCCTGTGTTCTCTCTCCCTCCCATCTGAATGCCCTCTCTCATGCTCAGTCACATTACTGAGGCCTTACCCTTTTCCACGGAAGGGAACACAGTAGACTACAAGAAGGAAAGAGAAGGGCCTTCAGGAACCTACAGAAAAGGTTAGGATGAGGACACAATGAGGTTGAGGCTGAGTAAGTTCTATTCTTTAGGGTACCAAATAAGGGGGAAAAGCAAAACAAGGTGTAAAATATCACAGGTTACGTGACCACTCATTTATTATTATTTATTTAATCAACATTTGCAAACTAGTTGATGTGGTCAGGTACTGTAGAAAGCTCTGGAGAAAAGAGGACACAACACAAAGGCAGGTGTAGAGGTGGGGAGGTCTAGCCCTTAGCTTTAATAAGTTTTCAGTTTAGAGGAGGCAGAAATATAAACGCATGGAATAGTTATAAATGACTATGTCTCCTGTGTAAGCAACAATCTGGAGCCTCAGAAATGGAACAGCAGGGAATGACACCATGTACTGTGGATAGGTCAGTTAAGAAAAACTTCAATGGGTCATTAACAGTTAAGCTGGTGGTGAGAAACAGCCCAGTAAATAATTTAAGGTAAGAGCATGGACAGGGTAAATGATTAGACACTCAGGAGCAGAAAGAGCTTGGTGAGTCCTAGGAGAAAGTGAGACAGTGCTCCCAGCCCACAGTGAATGAGGGAGGAGTAGCAACAGACAACAGTAGCAACAATGAGTAGGAGACCAGCGACTGCCAAGCAGAATACACTGAGTCTTGAGGCAGGTGGAAGAGATTTCAGCCTACGTACTTGTGGGGGCCACTGGAGAGCTTTGTCTAGGGTAACAAGCAAATTTACTTTTAAGATCATTCTGGGGGCTGGTGCTATGGTGTAGTGGGTAAAGCCGCCACCTGCAGTGCCAGCATCTCAGATGGGCTCTGGTTCGAGCCCCGGCTGCTTCATTTCCTATCCAGCTCTCTGATATGGCCTAGGAAAGCAGTGGAAGATGGCCCAAGTATTTGGGCCCCTATGCCCTGCACCCACGTGGGAGCCCTGGAGGAAGCTCCTAGCTCCTGGCCTCAGATCGGCATAGCTCTGGCCGTTGTGGCCATCTGGGGAGTAAACCAGCAGATGGAAAACCTCTGTCTTTCTCTGTCTGCTTCTGCCTCTCTGTAACTCTACCTTTCAAATAAATAAATAATTGTTTTTTTTTTTAAAAAAGATCATTCTGGGTCTGGCATTGTGGCAGAGCAAATTAAGCCACCTGAACACCAGCAGTCCCATACGGATCATGGTTTGAATCCTGGTTGCTCCACTTCTTATCCAGGTCCCTGCTAATTTTCCTGTGAAAGCAGTAGAAGATAACCCAAGTACTTGGGACACTGCCACTCATATGGGAGGCCCAGAAGGCGTTCCAGGCTCCTGGATTCAGGCTGACCCATTCTCTGACATGGGGAGAATGAAGCAGCAGATGGAAGATCTCTGTCTCTGTACCACTGCCTTTCCAAGAAATAATTCATTTTGTTTTAAAGAAGATCATTTTGATTGCGGTATCCAGTGTAGATTAGTGGAAGCTAAAAAATTTACAGAGGAAATGACAAGTTATAGGGGCAGGATTACAAAGAAAAGTGAAAAAGGTGACAGAGTTCAAATAAGGAAGAACAGGGGGCTGGCGCCATGGCCCACTTGGTTAATCCTCCGTCTGTCATGCCGGCATCCCCTATGGGCGCCGGGTTCTAGTCCTGGTTGCTACTCTTCCAGTCCAGCTCTCTGCTGTGGCCTGGTAGTGCAGTGGAGGATGGCCCAAGTGCTTGGGCCCTGCACCGGCATGGGAGACCAGGAAGAAGCTCCTGGCTCCTGGCTTCAGATCGGCGCAGTGCCAACTGTGGCAGCCATTTGAGGGGTGAACCAATGGAAGGAAGACCTTTCTCTTTGTCTCTCACTCTCACTGTCTAAAACTCTACCTGTCAAGTAAAAAAAAAAAATAAGGAAGAACAGGAAATCCAGGTGCTTCCATAGTCAACTGCAGCGAGGTCACTATGCCAACACTGTGACAAGACAGGGTGAACAGAGGACGAGTTTTCTGTAGGTCAACATGTTTAGGATTCCCATGGGGACTACTGGATACTTGTGCTGTCTCTTACACATGACCTGAATTCCTCTGTCAGATTTTCATATTTATATTTCTTGACAAATATTTGCCCACTTCTAAAACGGAAACACTGAATACACCCAGAAGATTCTGATAGTGGCTGGGCTGGCAGCTTCTGGGTCTTGATTATTTGCTATCACTGTTTCTGATGCTATCGTGCTGAGGTCAAATACACTGAAAGGATATTGCGGCTCTCACCCAGCCACGCCAGAGCGCCGCAGTCACCCGCCTTTCGCCTTTCGTTACGATAACAAGTGTAGGCTCTCCTTGTTCAATGGCACCGACCACAGCACTACAAATGGCACCAGTTTAAATGCCTTGTACAACATTGCAGGGGGAAAACGACAGATTTTTCAGTGCTGGGAAGAAGCTCTGTGCATCGACTCATTATTAAAAAGCAAGAGTATGTTTCACAAAATATGGCCTTGTGGGCTCAAGCCGTCTTTCTTTGTTCCTTGGAACAGCAGAGTATGGCTTTACATCTCAGGCCAATTATCCTCCAACGTTTTCCAGAAACTGACAAAACCTATAAAATGAGCCATGACATGAAGACAGCATACAATTCTGCAGTTTACTTTGGATCTTGCATTTGCATCTGATTTTGGTGTTTCTCCACCAGGGGTGAAAAAAAAAAAAATCTAACTATGGAGACAAAAGATTTCCTAATAGGAGAACAACATACAAAACAAATAGGGACTAATTCCAGCAGCCTCTCATCTCTTTGTTGGACAGCTCTCCCTGAGAAGGAAGCCTTGTCCGCCAATGCCCAACATTAATTCTTCCCCAAAGATAAAAGGATCAGCTGGGAACAAATGTGTACATTCCGCTCCCCTTACAGAGAGCCCGGGCTGCATCCTGGGTTTGAGAGATGTAGCCTGAGTTTTCACTGGGAACTGCTGGAGCCTGATGTACAAAACAAAACCACCGGGGCATGTGGAGTGATTTCATACAGGTTTGCTCTCACAGGAGAAGAGCAAAGAATCAGAGACAGAAATTAATCGTGACTCTCCATCAACCAGGCACTGTGCTCACTTCAGTTTAATGCTTGTTCTGGAAGCCTGGAGACACTGTCCTGCGGGCCCCTGTTGGCAGACTCCCCACAGGGAAGACAATATAGAAAGTGCACTTTAAAAATCAAAATGGGACTGAATAAAGGATATGAACATTTTTTGGTTTTTTCATTTCCACAACACACATGAAATTCACTTAGAATATACCCATAATACAAAGAAGAATGATCAGAGGGAAGTGGCACAGACTGCTGAAAACTGACTTTCAGATACTCAGTAATGTTCAGCTAGAGAAAACATTGTGTCAAATGTGAATTAAATTTGAACAACAGCCTTTCAAATGCAAATCCTTTGGAAAGGATGTCATTGATATACAACCCCTCAAAACCTTTCAAAAATAATAAAATGGATAAATGTGATAATTAAGATCTCTATTTATAGGAAAATGATCAGATCACATTTGTTCTGAAATGGTTTTGTACCTGCAACATGCAGGGCAGATAGAGAAAGGAAGGATCGATTTTGAAATTTGCAGGTTGGAGGTGAAAATGGAATGATAGCTTGTCTGCCCGAGGTGAGGCTTCTCCTCTGCTATGCTAAGACCCATTATTATGCACGTGTAATTGCCAAAGTCCCCAATGACCTCTATTCACTCCTTCCTGTGAAGTCTCAATTTCAGCTCTCCCTGTAACATCCTACTTTTCCCAATGCAAAGTGCTGCCTGCTGCAATATTGTTCTAAACAGTAGTTTTCAGGAGAAACTGAATGGACTACTTGAGAAAGCAAGAAGTGGTGCTTTGTATTGAGTGTGTGGAAGCAGAGAGCTACAGGCAGAGGGTTTACTGTGGAAGGATCTCAGGAGGCACACCTATAAACAAATGAGGGAGACAGGATCTGGCAGAAGAAAATGTGGCTGGCGACATGGCTGTGAGTGAATCTCAGCTGATGTCAGAACAAAGATTGGGACATAATAAAGGAGCTGGGTTGTCAGAAATCGAAACTGAGCTAAGTGAGAGGGGCAGTGTGGAGGACTTTGCATTCCTGTGTCTGTTGATCTTTGGCCACAGTTGCTCCCAGGAGAGAATATTCTAAGAGCATTACCCAGTGGGCAATGCTGCTAGGAAGATCTCGGTGAGCATGCAGTGCCAACACCCACGACATGAGCGAGAGGATCCAAACAGAGTACAAGAGCATCTATTCCTGTTGTACTTTTGAAGGAATTTAAGGGCTCCCCTTGCCTACAACTTGCATTTCATTAATAAATCATCCCTACTAAACTGTGCTCACCTCAAAAGGTAAAATATACAAGGGTATTCTAAAATTCACACCTAACTATGAATTACTTTGTTATATCTATGTCAACTAAAATGGTTAAGTTCAGCTACAACCACAAGCTTATTATTCATGAATAAGGGAAAAATTCAGGATGAGAGAAATCCACAGTTGAGAAAGAAGGTGTTATGTGTCTCAAAGTGCATCCCATCACACATGCCAGGGAGAAGATGCTAAGATGAGAAGAAACTCTGCCTATTCATATGTGTCCATGGCTAGTTCTACATACACAAAAGAGAAGTGATGTGAATGGAGGTGAAAAGTTGAAAAGGGAGTCGATGCTACAAAGTTACAGACTGACTGTTTCCTCCATGGCTGCATTTTTCCAGCAATTCTCTTCGCAGCCTTCTACCCTGGGTGGAAACATCACGAAACAGGGAAGAGGAAGTACACTTTGGGCAAGAATGCTGTCATGTGGAATCTTGACTATTCTAGGGTCTGTGATTAGCTTGTAAAACCAATCAGTTATGCCTCTGTGAGCCCTTCTTGTCTTCCATTTCCTGAACAGACCTATCTCAAACACTAACTAGCACATTTGTGTTCTCATATCATTGGGGCAAAATGTAGTTGAGCTTTGGGAAAACTGATTGGGAGGGCATTTAAGGCACACTTTTCTTTGTCAAGTGGCAGGACTCGCCCACACCGCTGATGGTTATTTTTCTGATCAGGTTTGTTAGTGAAGTGGCCAAACATTCTGAGAACCGTTGTGTTCCTGTGAGATCTCTTTCTGGTTCTCACCATTCAGGAGGTTCAGAAGGTTTACAAAACCATCTGAACCCTCAGGATTTCATTTGAACCAAAACCCAAACTTTGAACCTTTTATGGTTTTGCACATCACAAGGATATGTGTCTCCTGCCTTGATATTATCCCCTCTGGTTCCCTCCTGACTCTTTGTCCCTTGAATAAAACTGAACAGTTAGTCGGAGATCAAAACATGATCCAAGGGTCATCTCCAATGGACGACCTTCTCTCTACAACAAGCACTCTAATTAAAGACCATGTCTATGAGCATCCACTTTTCCATGGGCCCTTGGATGTATTCTCAAGACAGATTGTGCGGTCACACAGCTGTTGCAGCCCCTTGCTCTGAAGAGTAGCAAGTCTCAGCAGATCACAGATCTTAACCCCATGACAGGCCAACCTATTTATGCTGGCTGCTAATAATGACTTGTGTTTATAATGGTGCTATTCATCCCAGAAGCTTGCTCACAGCACTCCACTGACCACATGGGTGCTCTTTATTCGGGCCTATGTCTATGTACACCCACATATCACAAGTGTACAAAGGTCTTGACTGCTGTGGCTTTAATCAGCCCTTTCTTCCTTTTACTTAGCTTCAGGGCCTGATCCCTGGGATTAGGGAAACCAGTGCACCCTCCTCTTTATCACTGGAAAAAACCAGAATTGAACAATTGGGAGTCCAGCTCCCTATTCACTTTGTTGCTTATTAGGGTCTCTGTGTATCAGCCGTGATGCTGCAAAGCAAGTTGAGAGAGGCCTTGTGCAATACATATTTAATAGTGGGAACTCTCCTCCCATTTTATCTCTTCCCCTTCTCTCCTTCCATTTAATGAACCAATTATTCTGACAAGGAGGAGAATGCTCTCTTCCTAGCTCCCTCTCACTTTGAGCCTTTATTCCCTGCTTCTCTAAAGTGCTGCCTAATTTGGCATAAGACCCTATTGTAGGTTATTTTTACATTCACCATGAATTGTGTAAAATTGTTTCAGCACTTTGGAAATTTTTCTTTTAAAGCATGAGATATTATTTTAGCCATGAATGACAGATAAAATGTGATGGTAAGAGAATGTCCAAACTTGCATACTCTCAATTGCATTCATTTTATTTAATATTACAAGTTTGTTTTCTATAACAGATCAAACAAAAAAAAAAGAGAGAACATAGAAATGGATTCCAACTTCTGTTTTTGATGAAATGATTAAAATGCAGCAGATCTAGGGTTTTTACTGAAGATTTTGTAGTTATTCATTATTCATGATGATGCATGACAGAATTTTATTAATTTACACATTTGCTGTATTTCCATGCACAAAAATCTGCAGAATTACTACAGATAATCAAATATTTTGAGGATAAAAATAGAAGCTGATTTCAACAGTAGTACCAATTATCTTAACACATTTGTTCTTCTCTATTGGGTAGTTATCTTGGTTATTGATTTGTCTTGCATGGTATAAACTGAGTGAGATGATGCACTTGGTCATATATACTTTTAATTGGTTTATCTTACGAATAAAGTAAGTTGAGTGACACTAGTGCAAGATCAGCTATTACAAGACTAAGAGATTAGTTCAATTAGTATTACTAATGAGCACCAGGCACACTGGTGGAGAATAGCTTTAGTTATAAGAACAGGAGATAGCTTCTGCCTTCAAGAAGCTTATGGACCAGTGGAGAAGAGACTTTTAAACCATCACTTGTTGTTAGGGAAACATAAGGGATGCACCTATTTTTTCACTCTCAACATTCTTTCTTTGGACAACAACATTCAGATTTCTTTTTAAAAGATCAATTTATTTATTTGAAAGGCAGAGTTACAGAGAGGCAGAGGCAGAGGCAGAGGCAGGGAGAGAGAGAGACAGAGAGAGAGAGAGAGGAGTCTTCCATCTGCTTGTTCACTCCCCGAATGGCTGCAATGGCTGGAGCTGTGCTGATCTGAAGCCAGGACCCAGGGCCTTCTTCTGGGTCTCCTGTGCAGCTGCAGGGGCCCAAGCACTTCGGCCTCTTCTACTGCTTTCTCAGGCCATAGCAGAGAGTAGGAAGTTGTTCCACTTCTGACCCAAGTCTCTGCTATGGCCTGAAAAAGCAGTAGAAGATGGCCTAGGTACTTGGGCCCCTGCATCCACTTGGGAGACCAGAAGAAACTCCTAGCTCCTGGATTCCGATTGGCACAGCTCCAGCCATTGTGGCCACTTGGAGAGTGTACCAGCGGATAGAAGATGTTCTCTCTTTCTGCCTCTGCCACTCTGTAACTCTGCCTTTCAAATAAATAACTAAATTGTTAAGAAAGAAAGAAAGAAAGAAAGAAAGAAAGAAAGAAAGAAAGAAAGAAAGAAAGAAAGAAAGAAAGAAAGAAAGAAAGAAAGAAAGAAAGAAAGACAGGAAGGAAGGAAGGAAGGAAGGAAGGAAGGAAGGGAGGGAGGGAGGGAGGGAGGAAGGAAGGAAGGAAGGAAGGAAGGAAGGGGAAGAAAGAGGAAGGAAGGAAGAGGAAGAAAGGAAAAGGAAGGAGAGGAGAGAAGTGGAGCAGCTGGAACTTGAACCAACACCCATATGGGATGCCGGCCTTGCAAGTGGCAGCTTTACCTGCTATGCCACAGAGCCAGCCCTATACAACATGCAGATGTACTTCTAAAGATTTCCTGCTTCTATAATGCCACAGAAGTTAGAGAGGAGCTGACTTCAACATTAGCATGAGTCTTGGTCCTGGACAACTGGATCCTCCATTCTCTTGACTCCAACAAAGGACAGTTATCACAGTAACCAACCAGAGTGTTTCCCGTGACTTCTTCTAGTGTCACTGAATTTGCTACGCTTATGGAACATAAATATGAAAATATTTTAACATAATTTTTATTTATATAAGGTGAACAAATTTCATGTATTTCATAAATGCAGATTTAGCAGCATAATGATACTTCGCACCCAACCTTCCCTTCTGCCCATGCTCCCACAATTCTTCTTCCTTTCTTTCTTATTTTTTAGTTTATTTTATAATCATAATTGTAACCTTCCACTAAGTAAAAAATTCAACATACAGTAAGAAGAAAGAACAAAACAACAAAAACCCACACACAAAAAAAACACTGATCCTCAACAGTAGAGACAAGAGCTATAAACAATATTCAGATGATGTCAAATGTCAATTAAATTTTTTGTACTCTGTTAGTTACTACAGATCAGGGAAAACATATGATATTTATCTTTTTAGGACTGGCTTATTTCACTAAGTATAATGGCTTCCAGTTGCATACATTTTGTTGCAATAGACAGGATTTCATTCTTTTTTACAGATGAGTAATATTCCATAGTGCATATTTACCACATTTCCTTTATCCCATCCATGGTTGATGGACATCGGGGTTGTGTTTGGAAATCGAACTACCACAAAGAAATCAGAGATAACTGAAGGAGAGAATCCTAATAATGTCACTTAAATATTTGACTCTGGCCATAGTAAGGCCTGAAATTCAATGAACATTTTAGTTAGGGGAGCAAATGTATACATAGTTGTAAATGTATACATGCATGTACTCATGGCTACATGTATGCTTATGTTTGCTTGATGTGGCTTGAACTAGTGACTATGGAGTCCAAATAAAATATCTCTAAGAATATAGCCCAAAGACTTTGCAATAAAATATTTTTGGAAGAGATTTGAGGAAATGTTCCTAATTCATTGAATGCTCAAATGGAAATGTTAATTTCATCTGTGTCTAGAAGTCAGAGTTCAAAAAAAGGAAAGGATCAATGTTACCATGAGTTCATATTTTAAAACATGATCCTAGTAACTTCTTACTGGAAAACATACTTGCAATGTTCTTATTCTTCCACCTGCTTGTTATTTGCTAAGTTCTTAGTTATGGAATAATCTTATCTACAAGAAAAAGTTTGATTAGCCCAGATCTGCTCAATTACCTTTAGTATGAGTTAAAAAAAAAAAAAAAAAAGAAAACCAACAACATTCTGAACTCATTTTGAAGCTCCAGCAGCCAGAACTGATAGCCTATCCAAAAAAGTAAGTAAAAGTTTGCTCTGAAATGTAATTATGCCAATTGACTGTACTTAAATGTCAAGACAATAAAATATGTGAATTAATGCTTCAGGGCAGCATATGGAATAAATGACATTTCATGATCCCTTCTATTCCTACGATCCTATGAGTCTATGAGGCTGCCTTTCTCCCTAGTATTTCCAGCTACTTTTACTACACAACCAGTTAGTTCTGGATTTAAGTATGCAAGTCATGCTTCAAATGTGACAGTACCTATTATTCCACAGTTGCAGATCCTCTCTGGACTGTGTTACATGTGCTTTTCTTTCTTTCAGAAATATGGGATGAGGAATAAAATTGAGAAGTATAATCAGTTCTTGAAACGGACCTCTTTTGTATCCCACTGCAAACCCTCCTGACTGCATCTTACTGTACAGTGACCAGCTCAGGGCAACTTTTGACCAGTTTAGGCAACTGAAGTGTAAAGGGACTTCAGTCTGAGCTCACACTGGTATTCCACGTGCTTCATTTATTGGGGCCTCTTGGAATGCAAAGTGTTGAGCCGATAGGAAACATTTTGGTGTTTACACTTTGTGGAACTAAAAAACGCATAGGATACAAATTTAGGTAGATAAATGTACTTCTGTTTTTCTTCTGGGTGGACAGTTCAGAGAAACATTTCATATGACTATTGATAAAAAGGCCACAGCAGAGATTAAAATCTCTTTCTATATCCACTAAGCTCTTTGGCCAACTTGACAATCCTCCTAGTACTGTGTTTTTGTGTTGTTGCTCTGCATTCTGCCAGCTCATCTGTTACTCCTCTGCTCTTCCAAATGAACGTATAAACCTTTGTCTAGTTTTCTGCACTGGGTGTTAGGAAGAACAGAAGCTAAACAGTATGAAAAATATTTTTTTTCCTTTAGAAAGTAGCTAAATGTTCACATGTCCAGTTTCTAAATGACAGCAGTCTTACATCTACTGTGCCATGATGGAATCAATGAAAACTAAACCAAAAGGAGAAAACAGGAGAAAAATATGTACCATTAAACACTGTCTGAATAATGACAACCACAATAGCAACAATAGTAAACCACCTTTACTTTTAGAATGTTACTGGCATTGAGGACATGGTAAAAACTAAAACCACTCTATCCTTGTGAAAGTCAGTTCACAAAAAACTAGAAGCCATAGAATCTTAGAAACCATGGCCATGGTATTTAACGGTTGCATAACTCTTTGAAAGAGGACTCTCCTAAATCTTTGACTATTTCCCATAACCTACTGATAACTGGAAGTTACAACCAAAAAACTATGGAGAAACAAAGTGAAGAACACCATTTATAGATGCAATTTTGCTGAGAAACAAACTGATTTTGGGTATCGTACACAGCATTATATTTTAAACTTACAGTAAGTGATCTGTTGTCTGATTGCAATGTATGTAACTACTTTAAGCCTCTCTGAAAACAGAATTTTGAGGTTGACTTTTTGCTGAATTCTAGAATGTTCTAAGTGAGAAGATTTTGGTAAAGCATTTAAATTTTTGCCTAATATATACAATGTGCAAAATAAACATGCACTATTTGCAAGCCAGATAATAAGGATCTATTTTGTAAAGTTAAAAAAAAATGACAAACTGTACTTTCACAAACTGTAATAGAAAGGACAAAGTAAAATAAGAGATGTCAATTTTATTTTGAAACCAAAACTCTCTAACTTTAGAAGAGTGGTTACTAAGTAACATGAATTTGGGTATTCCAAAGAACTCAAATGTATTTCTCTAACTCAAATACTATAAACATTTTTTTTGCTTAAAAATGCTAAATGTTTTATCCTAGAGTTCTTAACAATATTATAACATTCTATATTCCTTTGTATTGCATATATATAATGTAAAACTTGTTTTTTAAAATATTTCACACAGAGGTACAGATCTCCTATTAGAGAGCATAACTACTTGTTATGAAAGTTTAGCTAACAAAAATAAAATCAAAAGAAAATTTAGAAAGTGAACAAAGGAATGGACTAAAGTCATGTTTGTCAAAACCCTGGATTGGGAGTCACAATAGAAGATTCAACACTTTATCCTAAGCTCTGCCATTAATAATAGGGGTAGCCCTCCGCAGGTCACTGAATTTCTCTAGGGTTCAATTTCCTCAAGACAAAATCTAGTTAAAACAGTAAGGACGGGCTTGATTTTCTCTTAGGACCTTTAAAATTCTAAAATGTCAAGATTCTATAATTTTAAGCTCTGTTTCTGCACTATAGATCAAAGCATAAATAGGCTGGTAAACTTGTCTTTGCACACAAGTATGATTATGCATCAAAATCACTGGTTCCTGACCTTGATCTTGACATAAGGAAAAATTCCATCACATCATAGAAAATCAGAAGGAGTCCAGTTCACTATGAGGCATGCTGTGCTACTTTTGAAAGACACATGACATTTGGTTTGGGTTTTTTGATGCTATAATAACATCAAAACCTGCAGGAGAACTTCACTAATGAGGTTTCGTGGTTGAAAAAGGAGGAAAGAAGGCAAACAGAAAAGATTTGTAATTAGCACATCAATTATTTGTATGTAAGTAGGTGTTCCTGAAGTGCTCTAAGGAGCTTAAAAAATGAATATTCCAGAAAATACTTCAAACAGTTGCTTGCTTTCTGGTTTATACTTCTAATTCATACTGACACTAAAGGAAAAGATTGCTGCCCAAAGACAAGTTTCCTTCAAACCTTTTTCAAATGTTTTCTGCTTTGTGGGCATGTAAACAAATGAGGTTGTTCTATAGTATTAACATATCATTCCATGATATGCTTATAATGAAAAGACAGCAAAATTGAGGGAAAAATCCCTGTGCTTTGGGAAAATGTCCATAGAGGGACTCTAGTTATCAAAAGAAGCTCATCTTTGCAGTACAATGAAGAGAGTTAATAACATGGGAGATGGTATTACCAGTACCAGAATGGCTTTTGACCATCTTGGATAGAAAAGCTATTCAACAGATTTAGGCATTTTCCCCACAAATCTTTGGATCAAATTTCTAATTACTACCTGTCTGGTTTTATCTATGTTAACTAAAAAGTTGGCAAAATATCCTGCAGAATAATCATGGTAAATGAACTTGGAGGTTATGGAGAGAACACACGCTACCTATTGTTTGATTAATTGGAAAATGAAATTCGAGAATTACTGAAAAAAGACTTTCAGTTCTAACATTCTCCATTGCCAGAAGAGGATGAGGATTCCTGGTACCATAATGGAAGCAAGATGGAAATGGAAATTCCTGAATGAGTTCTGGCAGCTTAGAAGAAATTTTTTTAATCCTGCTCTAGGTTGCTTATTTTATGGTACCAAAGAAAATTACAGATAATGCAACATAAAATGTCAACAGTTTTTTTTTATGATGCACAGACAGTATCAATATGAAGAGCAATCTACTATTCCCTCTGCCAAGCAACATGAATGGAATTCCAATCATATTATATTTTATATATGATATCATTCATATTCCTATGCATATACATCATAGTAACTGGAAACACTTTTAAATAATGATCTTTTAATTTAAGAACATATAACAACTCACAATCAATATTTAACCAAACTGAAACAATGGCAATGGCTACTTCATGCAGAATTAAAAAATATAATTTGCATTTAACTGAAAATTGGACCGTGTCTCACCACCCAGTAATTTGATATAAAGATAAAACTTCTTTTCCCATATTTGCAAGATGTGTCCTTCAGACAATTCAAACATTTAAGAACCACAATGTAGAGCAGATTCTGTAATAAAAAAAAGTCTCTGTAGGGTAGCAATTTAACAAAATATGGAAATTCATGGGCCTAGCAGTCTTAGTGTTGGCTCACCAAATGGACGGTGAAAAGAGCAAGGGTAAACAGAAAAAAAAAATCTAAGAAATCCCTGTATTTCATTTCACCTGGTGCTTCATTTTTCACTAAGTAATATGTGGCATTACTGAGTTTAAGAGACAATGAGACTGAGAAATGTATCCCCATGCCAGGTGGTCCCACACAGCATGCATTTCACTGCTGGATCATGGAACAACACTGTCTGCATTGCACACTTCAGTTCTGGAAAAGAAGTTGACTGCACTTGTGTGAACACAGAGCTGGTTAGATGCTCCCTTCACATGTTATTAAGGCAAGTATAATCTGAAAGGCTGAGCAAACATGGGAAAGTAAAGCAATCAAGCAAGTTTCAATGAATTGAGTGGTTTTAGCAGAACTGGTATATAATAGAGTCAGCTTTTCTTTATCACTCACAATACTCTCATTTTTTTTTTTTTAATTCATGTAACTTGAAAGGCAGGGAGACAGAGTGAGAGACAGCAAGAGTGAGAAACCATCAGAGACAGTAAGAAAGAGACAGAGAGCTCGTCTATTTACTAACCACTCCTGGAAAGCCCCAATAGCCATGGTTGACCAGGTCAGATCCAGAAGCCTGGGGTATATTCTGAGTCTCTAACATGGATGGCAGGGACCTAAGTGCTTGTGCTATTCTGTACTGCCTTGCATGATGCATATCAGCAGGAAACTAGAAGTGTGAACTTGAACTGAGGTACTCTGAAATGGGTTGTGGACATCCCAAGTGGTATTTTAACTGCTGCCTCAAAAAGCACACCCTACCATTTACAATGTTTAAATCAAGTATTCGACACTAGCTTCTCTGGTGTCAACATACAACAAAGCACATAACCTGCTGTCCACAAAATCAAAGTAGAGCCATATTTAAGAAAATTACACCTTGTCAACCAAGCCTCCCTTTGCTAGCTGGTAATGAGAGAGTATAGCACCATCTGACACTTCACACTCATAAAAATTTCAAACATACCATGCAAGAGATTCATAGATCAATCCTCATGTGCATGAGACCAATGGGGTGGGACAGAAAAGCCATTTGAGTGAGCCCAGCAGAGCAGAACACAACAAAAGTTTTTCCACCTGTACTGGAGTTGGTTACTAACAAAGAAGGTTAGATAATTAGCAGTAACATTGGTGATTCTGACATGGTGTTATCATCAACTTCTTTTTCACAAACTGAAAAAAATAGCAATAAGTATTATTTTAGAGTTGACCTTAATTATAAACATTTCTCCTCCCACCAAAAATACTTACATCATACTCCAGGGCCATGACAGACATATTCTATTGAAAACAATGGCCAGTGCTACGGCAGTGGATTAAAGCCCCTGGCCTGCAGTGGCATCCCATATGCTCTACTTCCAATCTAGCTCTCTGCTATGGCCTGGGAAAGCAGTAGAAGATGGCCCAAGTCCTTGGGCCCCTACACCCACGTGGGAGACTCAGAAAAAGCTCCTGGCTCCTAGCTTCATATCAGCACAGCTCTGGCCATTGCAGTCATTTGGGGTGTGAACTAGTGGATGATAAACCTTCCTCTCTCTGGCTCTACCTCTCTTTGTAACTCTTTCAAATAGAGAAAATAAATCTTAAAAAAAAATTATCCACTATTAAGTCCATAATTTTTTGCATGTGTTGGAAAACTTAATTTATTTTCACTTATTTGAGGTGAACTTTATAGGAATTTTAGGATACAGAAACAATATTCTTTGACAAATATGGTATATAAATCTCATAATTAAGACAGAACTTGAAGGAAACTCTAGTGTCCTGGTACATTTCTGAAAAATACTTTCCCCTGACAGAAAACTTGTTAATATTTTTCTAAGAAATGGCTTCTGGAATCCAGTAATAGTTGTAACACATTTTAAAAAATTATTTATTTACTTATGTTTATAGCCCTAGTCTATACTGCTGAGGAATAATGGTCTTTCTACTTGTTGAATTATTTTTGCAGTGGAGGATTAAGCCTGTGATAAAAAGTAAATTGAAAGTACATTATCACAAAATATTGAAAGAAAAAATGAAAGGAAAGGAGGAGGAGGGAGGGTTGTAAGTATCATTATGTGCTAAAATTGTATGCAGGAAACACATGAAATCAGACTGAGTTGATCTGCACAGATTCCTGTTCCAAGATTGGTTGTATACTGTTCTGTCCAGTTCCATTAGGAACACTGGAAAGACAGTTCGAGAGAATTTTTTGTGTTTTTACACAAGCAATTATTAGGGACTACAAGTTACTATGCATCTGCAAGGCAAAGAACTAATGCGGGCTGCTAGCATGCTAGACAGCCACTGGAAGCTTACAAGTAGCCAAGGGGTGGGAGATCCCTTTTGTTCATGGTTTTGCTAGATATAACATCTCTCCCTACGGGAGAAAGATAAAGATAGTTAGCACCTAAATGCAACACTTCATACAATAAAGGAAGCTATTTTTCTCCAGTGAAAACCTTAAACAGATCCATTACAGCTTATTATGGGCAATTATTTCTAGGGAGTACTCTTCTGTTATAGAAATTCAAGCTCTTTTACCCAATTGGAGAGTGACTCTCCGTCTCCTGGAGACTGATGTCTACTTACAGGCCTCAGTGACTGTGAATTTCTTTTGTCTTTCTTCTAAAGGCATCTCAGGAACTTTATTAGAGCTCAGTGTGTGGTAGGAATCTTCCTTTTATGAAAATTTTACTTAAAACTGAACTTCTGTTTATTTTTGGCATAAGACAATAGTTTAGAAAATGAATTCTGGAGATAAGAACATCTAGGTCTGGAATTCTGGTTCTGAAAGAATTGTCATATGCAAGTTCTCAAAGGTACATTCCAAAAAGTAGCATTTCTTAACTGAGTTCATGTAAATATTCAGCTTCACTTAATGAAAGTTCTACACTAATCCCCAAAATGGTGGTATCAAAACATATACCCACTATTGCTGTCTGAGAATACCCATTGTCTTCTGTGTTTGATAACTGCTGACATCGCCTGATTTTTGGACAAATGCTTGTTTTGAGAAAATGATGTTATTTTGGTTTCAACAGAATGTGAATAAAATGACTACACATCTTCCCACGTGCTTATGGGTCGCTTGAGCTTCTTTGCATAGCATCACTCATCTGTTTCCTCATTTTTACTGCATTACTTGTGTTTATCCTACCAAATCATTTGAGTTCTTTACATATAACCTTTATTTATTCAAATTTCTAGAAGACACAGTTTCCTTGCATTAAAATGAAGACAACATTGGGAGTTAACTGATGTATTGCCATGAAGTATATAAGAGTTAATAAATTTAAAATGCTAAAGACATTGTCTGGAATAAACAAAATGCTAGCTGATACTATTATTACTAAATATATGTTTGCTATGATTAATTCTACTTTTGAGGCATGCTAGGTAAGAAAGTAATTAGTAGCTAAAAATGAAGTTGTATAAAATTCTAATATGCAACTTTGTCTTTCTATGCAGGCTATAGCTAAGTCACAAGAGAATGGTGCTTCAACAAGAAGAAAAGACTAAATGACACAAAAAATTACAGTTAACCAAAGCCCATTAGAAAATAGAGGTTACAAAAAATCAGCAAAATAAAAATTCGAAACATTGTACATTCCTCTCAAAAGAAGATATTCATCACTAGTCCTCTCATTTCAGAACACCAGAAGAAGTAGAACATTGCACTGATACAAGTAAAAAATAGCAAAATGTATCAAACATATAAATCCTGAAGCATACTGGTCTGGCAGTATAGAATTCCAGTTTATACCACAAACAATGGACATAAAGACTGGAGGCACTGTGGGACAGCTCTAAGAGATCGTTCTCAGTTAAGGTATACTATGTGTCTCCCTAATATATGAAAGCACAGGTGGAAAATTAGAAATTCCTTAAACTCCAGTGTTGGAACTGAGAATTTAGAAGCTACTGCAGAGTACTGAGGGATGAGCAGCAGATCTGAGAATACTCTTCCATAGGTCCAGCCACTTACAGAAGGTATCAGTCACAAGATAAACTGGAGTCTCAGGATATCAACTTACAGATTATAGGATCTAATGGATACTCTGAGTTTTATGCACTGAGTGTAAAACAGAGAGCATCTATGCATCTATGGCTGCTACACTGAGAGGTGGGGCAGGAAAATTTAAATAGCCTCGAGGCACAAAGTAAATGGAACTAGTTGAGATCTGAAGGCAAAGGAGGAAGCAAAGTGGTCTTATAGAAATTCCTTAAGCCATCTAAGAATTTCACTGTATGCCAAATAAGAGCCATCTATGTAGAAGAAAGGCAGCTATGAGTCCAACATTTTGCCATGGGATCTAGACTATCAATTCTTATGGCAAAAATTTAAGCATGTGGTAAAATGTATCTAACTAAAACAACAGCAACAACAACAACAAAAATCCAGACTCATTTAAAATATAATTAGAATGGCTGGTGCCGGAGCTCACTAGGCTAATCCTCCACCTGCGGTGTCAGCACCCCGGATTCTAGTCCCGGTCAGGGCGCCGGTTCTGTCCCGGTTGCTCCTTTTCCAGTCCAGCTCTCTGCTGTGGCCCGGGAAGGCAGTTGAGGATGGCCCAAGTGCTTGGGCTCTGCACCCACATGGGAGACCAGGAGGAAGCACCTGGCTCCTGGCTTCACATTGATAGGCGCAGCATGCTGGCCGTAGCTGCCATTTGGGAGGTGAACCAATGGAAAGGAAGACCTTTCTCTCTGTCTCTCTCACTGTCTAACTCTGCCTGTCAAAAAAATAAAAAAAATAAATGAATAAAAAATATAATTAGACTGACACACTCACACATTATTGATGAGGCAGAAAGAGACAAGACACTGTGTAGGTATAAATATTGTTAACTTTAGTCTTTTTATGTCAGACGTTCAATCAAAAATTATGAGACATACATAGAAGCAAGAAAATATGATCCATTATGAAGAGAGGAAATGATCAATATAATAAGATATGACCCAGATGCTGGAAAATTTAGAGGACATCTTGAAAATAACTGTAATAAAAGTTTAAAAAACATGATGGAAAAAACTCAAATCATGAAAGAACAACTGGGGTATTTCAGTGAAGACATGGAAACTGTAAAACACAAAAACAAAACAAAATGGCAATGCTAGAAATGACGGTGTAGGGGTGGAGTGAAGAGATAAAACAATATTATTTTGTTATGTGTGCTAGCAGACAAAGAACAACATTAGACAGAATACGTACTTATGAGGCTAGAACAGTGGTAACAAAAGGATGGAAGGTTAAACTGAATGCATCAATCAGGAGGACAATATCAAATATTCTAAATCTTGTATAATTGACATTTTAAAAGGACAAGAGGCAGAAAACAGGACAGAATAAATATTCAAAGATGTAATGGACATGAATTTTCTAACATTTTTGAAAGAAATTATCTCACAAATGGGGTGGGCGCTGTGGTGTAGCCGGTAAAGCTGCTGCCTGCAGTGCCAGCATTCCATTTGGGCAAGGGTTCAAGATCCAGATACTCCACTTCAGATCCAGCTCTCTGCTATGGCCCGGGAAAGCAGCAGAAGATGGCTCAAGTCCTTCGGCCCCTGCACTCATGTAGGAGATCTGGAAGAAGCTTTTGGCTCCTGGCTTTGGATCTGCTTAGGTTCAGCCAATATGAACAACTGGGGAGTGAATCAGTGGATGGAAGACTTTCTCTCTTCCTCTACCACTGCCTCTCTCTAACTCTGCTTTTCAAACACATAAATAAATCTTTTAAAAAAAGGAAATTATCTCACAAATTGAATAAATTCAGAGAACTACAATCAAGATAAATGAAAATACAACAAAGTATGCCATAGTCAAGCTGTTGAAAGTTGAAAATAAAATCTTGAAGGTAGAAAAGGAAAAAACACATACTGGCAAAATGATGACAGTGGCAGTTGACTTACCAGAGACAAAGAAATGATACTTTAAAAGTGCCCCCAAAAAGTACATCTAGTATTTTATACCCATGAAAAATCTACTTTAAAAGTTAAGCAAAATCAAGATATTGCAGATAAACCAAAAATGGAAGAATTTATCTTCAACAGATTGACCCTTTAAGATGCTTTTTAAAACTGTGCTTTAGCCTGAAGGCAAATCATATCAGAAATAAACACAATTTTGGATATCAAGAATGAACATCTCAATAAATATAAAGCAAATTGCTATACAGAGAGAGGATTTGAATATATATATTTTAAATCTTAAAAACATATGGACTATTTACACATAAAAAATCACATGATACCATATTTACAGCAGTTGTTAAAACTATATAAAACAAGAGTACAAAAGGCAGGGAGTGATCAGTAAAAACATATTGTAAGATTATTATTTATTGGCTAAGTAGTAGAATTGTTTGACATTAGATTGACATCACATAAAGTATATACTCTACAGAACAAACAATAAAATACAGAAACATATGACTAAAGAAATCAATAAAGGAAAGAAATCAGGATTTTCAATCTATTTAATTCCATTAAACATGGCACAAAAGGAGGGAGAAAAAGGAATAAAGCTGAGGTAGAGTGGAGTGAAATCAAACACTGAGATGGCAGACCCAAATCCAAGCTTTTCAGTGATTGTATTAATACAAACTGATTAACAATCCTCATTAAAAGACAAAGTCATACTGAATGAAGAAGCAAATCCCAATTTCATGTTTTATAGAGGGAAAAAAATTAAACATAAACATACAGGCATGTAGAAGTTAAAGGAAAGAGAAGATCTATAGAGTTTTTCTTAAAAAACACAAAACTGTGATATTAAAAATTAAACTTCAGATTGAAAAGTACATCTAGGGACAAAGAAAAGCATTTCAAATATGATACTCATATAATCATAAGACAAAAAGTTTTAAATACTAAAACAAATGGTTTAATATATGTGCACATCAAGTGAAACAGATTCCAGATACATGAAGCCAAAAAGAAAAAGAAAAAAGAAAAGATAAAATCAAAGGATGACACAGAAAAATCTGCCCATTGTTAAGAAAATAACACTTGCAATGGTACTGATGAAATCATAAGACAAAAAATATTAGTCAAAAATGTGAACAATGCTGTTAACCCATGAGGGCTTGACCAACCATGTATAGAACATACACTCTTCTCAACTGCATATTGAAGAAGCATAAACTTAGAGAACATTTTCTAATAATAATGGCTCAGGGTTGTAGGGGAAGATAAGCAGAGGAATCAGTATTTCTCTGGTAGGGATAGCGTATGAGGCACTTGGATAAAAATTTGTACTAGGAGGACAAATGATAGTTGGAAAGAAATATATTCTTTTTATCTGTCTCTTGAAGCATTCAATTGTTGTCAGTATAACCTGGCCTAATAGATGGAAAGGTAAGAAGGAATTGTAGAGAGATCTGGTGAATCTGAAGAAACTTGTCACGTTTAAAACTGAAAGACATCCAGAAATTTGGATGACAGTTTAGTACTGTCCATACAGGATCCAAGGGGGATTAAGAATGAGATCTGCCTACTTAACTCAAAAGCCTGTATTCTCTTCGACATTAAAGCTAGTTTGGTAACCAGTAGTCAAAACCAGAAGGAATATCTGATCATTTATTTGTTTATTTTTAGAAAATATTTATTCAATAAATATAAATTTTGAAAATACAACTTTTGGATTATAGCAGTTTCTGCCCTCATAACCACCCTCCCACCCATAATCCATCCCATCTCCTACTCCCTCTCCCATCCCATTTTTCATAAAGATTCACTTTTAATTAGCTTTATATACAGAAGATCAACTTAGTATATACTAAGTAAAGATTTCAACAGATTGCACTCACACAGACACAAAGTATAAAGTGCTGTTTGAAGACTAGTTTTACCACTAATTTTCATAGTACAACTCATTAAGGACAGAGATCCTACATGGGGAGTAAGTGCACAGTGACTCCTGCTGTTGATTTAACAATTGACACTTTTATTTATGACGTCAGTAATCACCCGAGGCTCTTGTCATGAGCTGCCAAGGCTATGGAAGCCTCTTGATCTCTTTTATAATCATTGGAGCCTCTCCTCACATCATAGGCAATGGTGTAGACGGAAGTCTGGATTTACTACCTCAGTCAGCTTGCTGTAGGAAATTACTACAAACATCATGGAATGATACATGCTATCCACCAGGAGAATGAGGACGTAAGACCTGAAGCAAAGCAACTGCCATTGAAATAAGATGGCTCAAGTTTTAAGATGACATCAGCTACTCGGAAATTATTCTCTTAGAGACAAAGTCTCCTCATCTGTCCTGTATCCAGGATTTTTGATACTTCCTGGTAAGGGGTTCAGAAGCTTGTGCTAGTTCCCCTTCCATACACTGTGTTCTTAAACTAGTCAACAAATAAATACGTAAACAAGAAGTTCAAGACCACAAGAAGCAAGAAGTTATAGGTTTGCTTTGGCCGAGGGATTACTTTAAGATAGAGAAGTTGAGATTCATGTATCCAAAAAGACACTGTGGGTTGCCCCCATGTGTATGTGATGTAAAACAATGTTAGCAATAATAATGACAGCAACAATAACATTGGCTGCAAATGTAACTCAGGTATTTATAGGTTAGTGAATGTCATTCACTAGCTTAAGTTTTTCACATATTTCAACCTACTTAACGTTATAATCATTCAAAGACATAACTACTGCTATTCCCATTTTATAGATGAGGAAACTGATCCTCAGTAAGATGAGGAAACTTGCTCAAAATTACCTGCTGGAAAGTGGCAGGCATCAAAACCAAACTGAAGCTGTCTGCTTCTTTCTATGCTCTTGATGATAACACTGTCCGAAGAAATGTGTTTTCTAAAGAAACTTAATAATTACATCAAAATAAAAGCAAACACACAAAAGGAAAGTGATAAAATCACAGAAAGCGATAAAGGAACTAATTATCAAGATGATTTGGTATGTATTTCAGGATCTTAAAAATCAATGTCGCTAGAACTTCTACAGCTGACACCATAAAGGAGAAGTATTTCCCAATGAGCCACAAGCTACAGGCAGGACTCACCCTCAGACTCTCTTAAACAAAGATTGGCTTCTATTCATTTTGTTTTAGCTTGACTAATGTTTGCATGCTGGGATTTCATATTTTCAGAGTGGGAATCTGAATGAAAACAGTTTGAATAAAGAATGGGTGTTTATTAAGATGCAACTTCCTAGATTCTTCTTTAAAAATTGTGGATCTTTTTTTCCCTTGTGTGATGTGAAAACTAACTTGAAGCCGCAGAAAGTGAAGTAGAGTTTCTGGATAATAATTTCCTGCATTTAGGGCCGGCGCTTTGGCTCACTAGGCTAATCCTCCACCTGTGGCGCCAGTACACAGAGTTCTAGTCCCGGTTGGGGCGCTGGATTCTGTCCCGGTTGCTCCTCTTCCAGTCCAGCCCTCTGCTGTGGCCTGGGAGTGCAGTGGAGGATGGCCCAAGTCCTTGGGCCCTGCACCCGCATGGGAGACCAGGAGGAAGCACCCGGCTCCTGGTTTCAGATGGGTGCAGCGCCAGCTGCAGCGGCCATTAGGGGAGTGAACCATTGGAAGGAAGACCTTTCTCTCTGTCTCTCTCTCTCACTGTATATAACTCTACCTGTCAAATAAATAAAAAAAAAAAATTTCCTGCATTTAAATGCCTTGGCATTCAGATATTGGAGTTCAAAGAAATACATGCAGCTGCTACACAAGGGAAGTTTGTTCTCCCGCGGGTGACTCCATTCATATGGAATATTTAACATTTCTGGGATACACATTATTCACTTTCCACTGGCGCCAAGCCTGAAAAACGGTGAGGACTCCTGCCTTTGCTCTCCATAGAAAATGCCCTCACCCAAAGATCTGGACCATCCTCACATCTTTGCCCTTCAGGGTCAAATGCAAATACCACAGGAGAGGTCTACAGCTGTAGTTACAGAACTCTAACGAGCATAGTTTTTGCAGGCCACTGTTCTCTGAACCACAGACACACAGAAACGTAAGTGTCCTGGGCCGAGCGCCAGGTCTGTTCGTTCCCATATTGTAAAGATCGAACTAGTTAATAACTGTGAAAGCGTCTTGAACACTCAGAGGTCTATATCGCTGATCGTTAACCTTTGGGAGGTACCATGAATCCTTTTGTGACTACCATGAAAATCATGGATTATTTATATCACAAGAATGCACACAGCACATCAGCATCACAGGCAGCCACAGGATTTTCTATGTAATTTCAGGGGATCTGTGGAGCTCCCCAAAGTAGCTAGGGTTTCCTTAGACCCTAAGAACTCCAGATCGACAGCTATATGAAGGATTATTATTTTGAGTTGTTTGGAAAAATCTCCTGAAAAGCATCACAGAACCTAAGTGCCTACTCAGCTTCCTGTTTCTCCTTCTCAGGTAAGCAATTTCATACCAGTTTTCTTCTTTTTTATTATTACTCCCACAACACTTTTGTGACCCTTATAATAATTGCCAAAGCTACATACTCGATTTTAGATTGAGTATTTAATATGAATATTTACTGTTACATTGCTAAATTGACTTCCACAAATGAGTAAGATCAGTTTCTTAAAATTTGTGTTATCATAACCAAATCAAATATAAGATTTAAAAACATTCAGATTTAGAGGCTTAAATTAGTTCTTGAACAATCCAACAACCTAAATTTTCTCATTCTTTTCTATAGCTATTCACCTGGAAAATATTTTTATTGATGATAATTGAGAAAAAAAAAAAAAAAACCCTGGGAGTTTTGCATTAAAAGAGATTACATCTGTAACTGTTTCTCTTTCTGTGTTTCCTCACTAATCCTAAGTATTCCCATCCTGATATCCAGTCACCTCATTCTATTCATTGACTTTTTAAAGCAATAATAGAATCAGATCCTTCTTTCATTGACCAAATGTTTATTTTGATAGCATTTTAAAATGCAACTTGGGAACTTAACTAAGAATTTGTAGACATCTCCATAATCCTACTGATATGGGATTAACTAATCAATTACCTACCTATTTTGGCTGTGGACAAGATCAACTTTAAGATTCCTTTTAGAAGTCTGTCCCTGTCTCTACTGTGACATTTAGAATAACATTACACATGTCTGTACTATTGGCTGAACACTTTGAAATAAAATTTGTTGGGGCTGCCTGCGACTCTGGCATCCCATATGAGCACCTATTCCAGTCTCAGTTGCTCCACTTCCAATCCAGCACCCCGATCGTGTACCTGGGAAAGCAGCAGAAGATGGCCCCAGCCACTCATGTGGGAGACCTGTATGGAGCTCCAAGCACCTGGCTTCAGCTTGTCCCACCCCCAGCCAATGGTGCCATCTGTCTTTCCTCTCTGCAATTCTTTCAAACAAACAAATAAATCTTTAAATGAAATAAAATTTGCTGTACCATCATGATACAACTCCCCAAGTTGTAAATAGATTTTAAAAACCTAGATGAAAGAAACAGAACTGTGAAATAAGAGTTTTTAAATGGCGTTTGAGATGGGGGAGGGGGATGACCTTTCTAAACTTGAGAATTAAGTTATATTGACTGTTGTGAAAAGCCAGTTGCAGAACCTCAAAAGCAATAGTATGCAAGTATTTTAGAAAAAAAGTATTGAAACATTAATGCCAAATTCTTACTACTGAGTTGGTGCAGGACATAGGTTGGGGCAAACATTTATTATACATGCTACGGATTCCTACATATTTTTAATTTGTTATAACAGTACTAATAACAGAAAAAGATTATAGTAAGAACAAAGGAATGGAGGTTTTTTGCTTTTTATCATGATAAATTTTGTTCAATTTTACAAAGTAATGAATGTTTTCCAAAAACATTATTAATTTTCAATACTATGCTTCCCAGTTTGTACATGGCAAAAAGCAAGTTGCCTTGTCATCATGAGATTATGAATTGAAAAAACTATATACATATACATATGTATGTATTGGGATATATATATATATAACCAAATGAGACATCTTTAAACTATAATCAGAGTCAAGTTCTAGGTAATGACTTGTTAACACTATTTTCAAAGATAATATCAACTGTATAAGTGCAAAACAGCATAATGGCTCATACAATTAAAGGAATCCAAAATAATTCAGAATGAAATCATAGAAACGGTAGAATTACCCTGGGATCTTATATGCAGGGATTTTAATTGCATAGTTATTATAAGATATTTATTCAAGGAAATAAATATCTGTGACTCTAGATAGATCCTGTCACCGATCTAAATACCTGTGCTATCGTATTAGTTCACATAAATCAAATGAAGCATTGTGTAAGTTTTCTGAAAGAGACTAGGCCCTAATAGAATATTTATGAGTTTGTGTTAGATATATTATTATTTTTATGCATTAATATATTTAAAATATTTGATCACTGGTGGCTTAGATATGATTTGTCTAGAATACTGAGATTAGATAATGTCTTTATATAACTCAATTTCAAAGCATCTGATAACATTAAAAATGATGAACATGGGACTCAGGCAATGTAAGCGGCCCTTGGGGAAGAGCACATGTTGGCTTTTATAGCAGTGTCAATGCAACTGGACTGACTATGCTAAGTCCAAATCAGGAGCCTTTTGGCAGTGGCAGTTTTATGAAAATTGGCTTGAGAAAATAAAGCTGACTCTTTTCCATAGACAAATTCATGAACTAGCAAAGCCTCAGATGGTTCACTATCAATGCAAATGCTATCAAATTACTCATCTATCTACCTAGTGAACTATGTGCCCTTTATGACTTAGACGTACCAAGGTAACCCTTCAAGTGAACTGCCAGAATTATGTAAAACACCTGCTTTCAAATGCCCGATTTCTTGAGATTTCAAACCAACAGCTCACAGAGTGTCAAGTATTTTAAATCAGCTCTAGGCAACAAACCACTGTGCCAACGCTCTAATATGATATTGTTGAAGAGCAACAGTTGTAATGGTGGCAAAGGGGGAAATTAAATAAGGGAAGATAAGACCCAACTGCATGTTTGTGACTGTGTTGAGACTGAAAACATGAAATACATTCTCAGTCTTTTGCCAAAATCGAAGAAGAAAATGTACAGCATATCCAAGAATTTTTGACTCCATCTCATTAATGGGTACATAAAGACCAGGACTTGGCTGGAACTCCAGGAGAGTAAAAATGAGATTGATCAATTTCTCTAGGCAAGGATGGATTCTGAATGAGCTCTGCATGCACTCAGTGGTCACAAGTAAACACTGGAGTCCCTCCTTATGTTTGTTTGATTATATAATGTGATATTATCTGACCTTCAAAGTGGTTGAAAAACTGAATTTGCTAATAATTTACTGTTAGAAATACTTTCAAGGTGGGGAAAGTGTAATCTTGTTATAGATAATGTAGCTAATATGTAACAAGTAGTAGCTATAGATACGCTTTAAACTTTCAACCCTTTGTTCTGGCTGTAAAATGTCAGTTGGACCCATTTTGGTGCTTTTTATTACTGCATCAAAACCATGCTGTGAATTTGTAGCTGCCATAAATGCTTAATGTAAGAGCTCATTGTGCAATAAAGTGTCAGAACACTGTTTTTAAACACGTTTTTAAAGCAACATTTTACAGCTTACATTTTTTCCCACTGTGTACTATAAAAAGTGCAGACTTTCAATGTCACATTCATAAGGAGTGCATAATCATTCCTAGGAAAGCCAAGTATGGTGAGAATTAAATGATTCCTCTGCAACCTTTTTATAAACCGTGCTTCTATGACTCCCCCTTTCTGCTAGGCCACTTACGTCTTACTCAAAAGAGAAAGTCACAACCTTGGATGAACATGGTGTACTCAGAGATTAATTTGGGTGCTTTGATATTTGATTTATTTAAACTTTAAACATGAAGCTGAGCACAAGGGAGACACAAAGAGGTGGATTGTTTATGTTTCATCCCAGCCTATGTTGCATGTCAAACAACAACTGACATACTTACTATTCAAAATATCCAAAGCCTAATGTCATTGAAAGGGCATGGAAGTAATTAAAAACTTCAAGGATGTACTGAATCAAAAGTTTATTTTGATGTCAAAGTTTTTTTTGAATTTCATGCATAACTTTTTCAATGTATAAATGTTTTACAAAGTTTTTGGAAGACCCGTTATGCAGGATTAAAAAAAAAAAATGGCACCAAATTAAACATCTTTTAACTCCATTTTCCACAAACTTTTTACAGTACTCTCATGTTGTTCTTTCAGTTTAATATGAACTGGAATTCATACCAACATTTTCATTTCTCATAGTTAAGAATTGACCTTATGGGGCCAGTGCTGTGGTATAGTAGGCTAAGACTCTGCCTGCTGTGCCAGCATCCCCAATGGGCACCAGTTCGAGTCCCAGCTGCTCCTCTTCTGATCCATCTCTCTGCTATGGCCTGGGAAATCAGCAGAAGACGGCCCAAGTGCTGGGGCCCCTACACCTGAATAGGAGACCCAGAAGAAACTCCTGGATCCTGGCTTCATAAAGGCCCAGCATGAGGCATATTCTGCCACTTGGGGAGTATACCAGCGGATGGAACATCTTTCTCTCGGTCTCTCCTGCTCTCAGTCTGTAATTCTACATCTCAAATAAATAAATAAATCTTTTCTAAAATCACCTTATTTTCCTGGGTGGTCATTTAATTGTCAACAATACCTTGAATACACTCAGAAAAGAACTAAGAAAAAATTTCAAAGTATTTCTCTTCTAGTCTCAACTGGCAGTCTACCAAAACATGTCATGGGATGTAGCCTAAATTTCCACAGCCACCTTTGATTAGCAATATCCTATACCAATGGTATAACTGAATTATCTCTTCCATTTAGGGTTGTGTCTGGAAGGAGTCAAGAAAATGTTCCTGTAATTAAGTTTGCAATATCTTTGTAGAATGTATCATATATAACCTTCTCAAGTCCTGGAACATGAGAAAACAAATTTTTTGTCTTTGTTTGAAAACTATCATACAGCAGTTTCAAGGCAGAATGAAGAGATTTCTCTCTGTTATCTCTTAACAAAACATTCCCCAGGATCCTTGGTGAGCACATTGTAGGCCCTCAATAAGTTTCTTCTGAATACAAGAGTAGATGTACAGGAATAAGTGAATAAAAATAGGGCCCGGTGCCGTGGCTCACTTGGTTGATCCTCCGCCTTTGGTGCTGGCATCCCATATGGGTGCCGGATTCTGTCCCGATTGCTCCTCTTCCAGTCCAGCTCTCTGCTGTGGCCTGGGAGGGCAGTGGAGGATGGCCCAAGTGCTTGGGCCCTGCACCCGCATGGGAGACCAGGAGAAGCACCTGGCTCCTGGCTTCAGATAGATGCACCGCACCGGCCATGGTGGCCACTTGGGGGGTGAACCAATGGAAGGAAGACCTTTTCTCTCTCTCTCTCTCTCTCTCTCTCTCTCTCTCACTGTCTAACTCTATCTGTCAAATAAATAAATGAAAAAAATTTAAAAAATAAAAAAAATTATGTCCTTAAAATATTTTAAGATATTCAAGAAGTTTGAAAGACTTATAATTCCTCATGCTAGCAGTATCTGTAAGCAATGCATGGTCAGACTTAAAGGCAATACCCAAAACAGATCGGACCTTCCAATCCTGAAGAATGGCTCAAATCCAGTTTAAACACTTTTTTCTTTGACTTCAGTCTTTTTGTTTTTTTTCTCCTAAATCAAACATGAAATTTCCTTTTTTCTGTAACTCAAAAACACAAAATCAAGGCATCAAAATACAGAGGAGTTCTTTGTAGAGTTGACTGAACAGCCGATTAACTTCTTTCCCTGTAACCTTAAATAACAAAACTTATTCCCATATTATAATAACTTTCATAGGAGACAGAGGCCTTTGAAACTATCACTATCAAGCAAAATAAGAGGAACTTTTGAGCTACTCTTGGTAAACACGGAAATAAGTTGGTGATTCATTCTTATTCAGAGGAACGTGAATTTGATTTTTTTAATGCTCAACAAAAATGCCAGCTATAAAATGCCAAAGAGATTAAAAGGAAATGCAGACACACAGGAGAAGCCTTTATGAAAGTTACTTTTACATTCCAACTATTTTTTTTTTTCTGGCCACATGGCATGTATCTGTTTAATATGCATGAGGTTGGCAAAAATGCTTTTCTCCTAGTAGCTAGTGAAAACCTAAGCATTTGGAATGCAGAGCGTTTTTTTGTGTGTGTGTGTGATCAAAGTTACAATTTATTACTCACTTAATTTTTTTAGACTGTCTTCAAATGTACAATGTAAAGTTTTCCACTGCCCTAGTATCTCCAGCCACATGTCTCACTGCCTGAAGTTTCACTCAAAAAGAGACCAAGATACACAGTCTCTCATCAGCTGCTTTAGCCCTAGCTTCAACTAGTTTTTTTTTTTTTTTTTTTTTTCCTGGCTTCTTTCGATGTAGGGTATGGGTCAGCCTGTATTTAAATGGAACATTAATTTTTTAAAATTACTTTTTGAAGGTTTAAACTGTTCTGTAGATTTATGATATAAGACAATAAACTCTACCTCAGGACTGAAACCTGTGCTTACTTGCATTTCTGAAGTTAATTGCTCTATAATTTTATGTCTTTTGAGGAATGTACTGAAATTCTTGATTTAATTTTATCTATAGTATCTTTACTTTTATTATTAATTCAACTCAAAAAATTTTGGTCAGGGAATTAAAGTATTAAAACAAACTCAAAAAAGAATACCACCTTTTTAAAATTAGATCCTTCAAATCTTGCATGAACACCTGGTTGTATAAAATTCAATTAACAAGGTGAAGACAGCTTGACACCAAGGTCCTAAGTTATTATTTTTTATTTTGTTACACATGATACATAATATTATGATCTGTATAACCATCCCACTTGTCCCAGCACTACCACCACCAACAAAAAAAAGATAAATGAAGACATGAAGGAAGAAGATTCTCAGGAAAGAGCTCCAGGGTAAAACTAGGAAGTAGATCTTGATATCACAATTAGTTACAATTGCTACAATTCCTGGTGTTCACTAAGCATGCTGTAACACATCATGGTAGATACTCCATTCTCTAACAATATCAAAAATCAGAAAGCATCTTGTGTTAAAGTATTATTAAATACGATTTGTAGGAATACACTGGTTTGGAGTGAGCCCTTGTACTAGGCACAACAGAACAAACCAAATCAGAATCACTCACACTGAAGTCACATCAAGAGAAACTAAGTTGTTTTTATGAGGTTCTCAGAAATCAGAAAAATAAAAGAAAATAGCCAAATCTCCAAAGGAGACAGTTTTCGAAAACATGATAAACAAATCTCTTCTTCTGTCACCTTTTCAAAGAAAGTAATTTTGAAACAATCAATACATTTTTGCTCTCTGTTTCTCCTATGTGACAACCCCTTCCATCAACGCGTAAAAACAACCTCCTCTGCTCACTCCTGGAACAGTCACTGTTTTACAGTTTTACATGTTGCCTGATTCTAGCATTCAGAGTAAAACCTGATCAAGATATTTAAGTTCAATTTGCTATAACTTTGTCTTTCGACACTACTCAGCGCCTTTTGTGGAATATATTTCAGATGATCATTAAAGCTGCTGTCTTTACTCTTTTTTCATTGGCATGGTTCCCAAATTATTATCTTCTTACAGAGACAAGGGCTATGTCTTCTCTAACTTCCCTTGCAAAGAAACATGCCTAGGTTTTAACAAAAATTTTGCCAAATTGAAAGAAAGTGCTTAATTTTTGCATTTTGATTTTCCATGTTAGATGCTTTCAAGATAGAAAGTCAAATTTCAAGACAAGAGGCTATTGTAAATAAATTATAATTCATTTTCTTACTGATTCCCCCTATCCCCACCCTAACATTTCTTTAAGTAGTAGGTACTGAACTGAGCCGAGCACACCAAATACACAGCAAAGAAAAAGACAAAAATGAAGACAATAAGTGAAGAAACAGATACTTTATAGGTGAGGTAGTTATAAGCGAAATAAAGAAAACTAAGTAAAGACTAGATGATAGATAAAGAATGTCATTTGTCATATAAAGAATGTTTTAATCATATGAGACAGAAAACCCCAGTTTTCTGTTTTCAGAAACAGAAAGTTTGCAGTTCCAGTCAGCCAGGCCGAGGGAAGAATGAGGAACTGATGTTCATTTCCACTTGCATTCAAGACTCAAATTTCAAAAAATTGGAATGCATTACCACCGGACAGCACTGTTCTACTTTCAGGTCTTTGGTAACCTGGAAATACTAGTACCTGCCTGTCTTTTCAAGAGCATTGAAAAGTGAATGCTGAACACAATCTGAATCTCCATCATCATAGACGTGTTTAAATTATGATGTTTCCATTCTGTAAAAAATTCAGCAACACTTCAAAGTATAAACAATCTGACAGAACTAACATGAAAAGATTTCCCAAAACACAATTTTTTGAAAAAAAAAAAAAAGAATAATAAAACTTAAAACTATTGAGAATTTATTCCTGTTAAACTTTTAAAAACCTCCATTTCTCCTTGTCTTTTTTTTTTTTTTTTTTTTGACAGGCAGAGTGGACAGTGAGAGAGAGAGACAGAGAGAAAGGTCTTCCTTTTGCCGTTGGTTCACCCTCCAATGGCCGCCGCGGCCGGCGCGCTGCGGCCGGCGCACCGTGCTGATCCGATGGCAGGAGCCAGGAGCCAGGTGCTTTTCCTGGTCTCCCATGGGGTGCAGGGCCCAAGCACCTGGGCCATCCTCCACTGCACTCCCTGGCCACAGCAGAGGGCTGGCCTGGAAGAGGGGCAACCGGGACAGAATCCGGCGCCCCGACCGGGACTAGAACCCAGTGTGCCGGCGCCGCTAGGCGGAGGATTAGCCTAGTGAGCCGCGGCGCCGGCCTCCTTGTCTTTTTTTCTACTCCTCTCTCCCATAAAAACTTTTGAAAAGATTCTGATTATAATAGTTGACTGAAGTGATCATCTCTGGAGAGGACTGAATTGGGGAGCAAACAGGATTTGTATTTTGCTGTGTATTTTTTGAGATTTAATATATAGCACAAAATAAAGCAAATAAAATCTAAAAGCACATAACTGGTGATATTGTTTACATTAGACTAATTAAGATGAAAGATTTTGTTTATATTTGCTATCTAAATATTCTGTCCAATATATATGTCATTAAACAACAACAAAACATCACCACGTGCATGTCTATAGCACTCGTTGTATGAAAGAACTTAAAATTTTAAAGGTGATGCACAGAGAGGATTTCTTAGAATTTAGAAATAGAAACAAGATATTTAATCAAAAATATTTTCATATTTTAATTTTTAAGACTGTTAACACTTTTGGATTACCTTATCATATGATTAATGAGTGGCACTGCCAACTACTAGCATTGCCACACAAAGGCAAAGGCAAAACAGAACAAAGAGAAAAAGAAAAATCTCAGTCAATTAAATGATGCAAAACAGACACAATCTTGGTTGAAACTCTTATAACTTCATATAATAGGCAATTATAATTAGCTCACTAGTGAATTAATATTTCCACTATCATATCAATAATTACAAACCTGAATTTTTAAAATAATGTCTTAAAAATCTTAATGTACCTGGGCTTTTGTTTGATAAAATTTCAAGAAATCTTGGAAATTTTGGATGCTGTCCATTTTTTGCATCTTTAAAAAACCATAGTTGCCAAGTTTCATCGATTCCTATAAAGGCTTGGCCTTTATAAATCAGTACTTCCTAGCTGTCTGCAAAAAGTTTGTGGAAAATGAAATTAAAAGATCAGTTTATTTTGTCTCACAAACATTATGAAATTCATGTGGAATTTGTTTTCATAATACACATTCTCTACGAACTTTCTGACAATCCCTTTTATGTGGCACACGTCTAACAAAGCTGTTGTTCTTCCATGAAACGTGAATTTTGTAATGGGCACAAGCATCCCACTAGCACTTCACAGGAGAAAGCACAGCTAACGCTGGTTTTGATTAAACATCTTAGAGGGGACAGTTGCTTAGAGAATATAAACTAAATGAATGATCAGAACCTTCATGAAGCAATGTATAAATAATTTCTCTCAAGCATTCTGTCTTATTATTCTATTAGTGCAGCGTGGTTTTGCTAAGATTTGATTTGAATTCAGCCAATTGGCGTTCTGGTCTTCGGTATTCCAATCAGCTATAATTCAGCCAGCATTACGACAGTTTAAAAACCAGCTTTGGAGCTTAATATGCCAGTGTTTCAGTATCATGCATCAGTAAAAGCTGGTGCCCTAATCCACGATGGACCTGCTCATCTGAATTGCTAGACACCAATGCAGAAGGCAGGTGGCTGTGCTCTTAATTAGTGGAGAACACCCTCCCTGCGGGGCTGGGATCAATTAGATCAGGCTGTCTCTTACAACCAGGGCAACTGTTTTCCTCCTTCGAAGCTTTGAGGCTCTGATAGTCGGGGAGAATACAGTTCTAGCTTTCAGGAAGTTCTGAGAAATGAGCTATGGCCAGTGCTGTTATGTCTTCGGAATTCCATGTGTAACTGCGTGTGCGTGTATGTGCGTGTGGTATGCTCACACGTATGAACACACGCAGGGTTGAGTATCTTTACTTGTTGGAGAAAAATGCCAGAATTGGGAGTTGCGGCTGTCTAGAAAGGCACTGCTTGTTTTCCGCTTCCACTGCATGTGGTGATCTAATGACACAGATGATTCTGGAACACGATTTGGTGATGTGAAGTCCCAGAGATGCACAACTTCAGTACAACAGATCATAGCAGGATCTTACCCAGCAGATCAGGAAAGATCACACTGGCACATGGGAATCTAAGGACAGGAGAGCTTCAAGTCACACACCTGGCACAGCCACTTGGGGCCTTTAAAGGAGAGTTGTGCTTGCCACGGATTGGTGATCTCCAAGAAACTGAGATGTTAGAAAAAAGAGAAGTGAAGGAGAAGATGAGAGATGAAAAAAAAGTGAAATAACAGCTACTTCTTCTTTTGAACTGTGTTTCTTCTGACTGTCTTCTGAATTTGATGAACAGGGTCAACTGGGTGAGAGGAAAATCATATGAGAAATTAATGCACCAGTTTCCTTTTAGTCATAGCGACAGAAGAAACTGTATATAGCGTTTGTTGGTTTCTTGGGCCAGACTTCTCTGGGTCAATTTCACCTCAATATTTGCAACTAGATTTCAAATATGGGACAGGCAGGAGAAGGAAACTGCAAGCGGGCATGGAGATGGCCACCGCATCATTTTTCTACTTGAATAAATTAGTTGAAAGTAATGATCTCAAGAACCAAAAACTAGGAGTATACACTGTATATATTTTACAAGCATACTAGAAAAAGAAGAAAAAATGCATATATAGATACCCATAGAAGCTTTATGTAACTTTGTCAAATTATATTCTAGCATTGTTTGTATAATGGGTCTGCAAGCCACAGGAAAGATCTACTTCTCTATGGCTAGAACTCTTGGTCTGGATAGGATATCAAGATGAGACTGGATCCAAGCTCAGCTATATACAAGTCACATGATTTTACTGGTTAGGGTTGTCATGTACCTAAAATCTGCACAGATAACTGACAAAAACAAGGAGGCATACAGTCAGTTTTACTCTTGCCACTCACCATAGTAGAATACTCAGGAAAGCATACTATTTTCTTTGCAAAAGTATTTCTCAGCTTTGACATGGTCTCTTTAACACTGGCTTAAGAAACATTTTTAGAAACCGCATTTTCCCCCCCTCTCCACACTGTAAAAGATTCTATAAATGTGTGATGCAAGAATAGATTCATTGGTTATTCAATATCCTGTCAGACACATGGATCTGGCATCTCTCAGGAATGATAGCCTGATTGGCTGTGGGTTGCTTGATGCAATCAAAACCGGGGCTTCCATAACTGAAAATTATTTGATAAATGTGTGTTTTCCCATTTTGCTTAAAAAGAACTTATTATGTGGGCAGCCGCCTTTTGAATGATATTAATGCCAAAGTGAAGCTTTATATTACAAAGTAAAATGAGGCCAGCTTTTAATATTAGACTGAAAAGTATTGTTATGCAGCAAGAAGGGTGAACTTTGACTCCAGCAAGAAAACTGATTTATACAATAAAATGTAGAAAGACAGCCTTTAAAAATGCTAACACACTCTTTATTTTTTCCTAGCAAGGAAAATCAGAGAAGAATTATATATGTAGCTATCACATAAAAAGCACCTCAAGGAGAAATGCCCTCCTTGGTCATCACAGTAAATGCTCACAGTTTCCTTAAAGATGGGTGAAAAGGCCAAACTCACAGGTAGGAAACCTATTCTGTCCAGGAGCTGGGCCAGGCACCATCTCAATTATTTAACATATCAAAGAAATCTAAGCAAATCGAGCAAATTAAATGGGGTCACAGCACTCTGTGATGTGGTTGCCTTACCCGAAAAATAGGACATGTTCACATGTTCCTCTGGTTTAGGACAGACTGGGGCAGATGGAGAATTTTCCTGATAACCAAAGGGAATTTTAAAAAAGAACTCAGTTGGGGGAGAGGGAGTACGCCAGGATTTGCCCCGTCCTGATCTACCATTCCATCAGACTTCCATTTCTCACTGCCAAATGATACTATGTACAGTGGTCAGGTTATCTGCATACGTGCCCAAGATAATATGCTGCTGTTATCTTAGCATAACTCAGTATATGTTTTCACTTTACAGCCTGCAAGACAGCTTTACAGACATTTATTTGTCATGGGTAGCCTTGGTACTATTCAACAGGACTGAAATAACACTCCAAAAATGGGCAAAAACTCAGAGGAGCTCACTGTAAAAGAAAGGGAAATTAGAGTGATTTTTAATATTCCAGAGTAAAATGTACAGTGATGATAATGGATTTTTAAAATGTACTTGAGTCAATTTTAATACCATGTTCTCTTAAATATACAATATGGTTTTCACATGTATGATTCTGAGGATTGCTAAACTGAAGGCAATGTGGATAAAATGAGAGTAACTTGAATTTGTACTGCTTATCAAACACAAGGAGATAATCACTACTCCTTTCAAAATTTTTACAGTAGAAAAATATTTGTCTCTGGCTCTGGACTTGGTTTCTCTAAGATAAGCAACAGAATCTACCAAATTCTATTCTCTGTGACTGCTCTGCACATGCTGCAGGGGGTAGAGAATGACAAAGATCAAGCTTTGGAGTTTTCAAGGCTATATTAAAATATCTTCTAAACTCCTGATCTATAAAATATACAGGATTAAGAGCATGGGAGCAGCATTTTTATTCTTGCCTATATAATGTTCTAGTGTCCCTAGTAGCTTAGGCTGGTTATAGTTTTAGAACTGTGAGTTCCCCCCAAATTCCTGACCAATACTACCATTGGTTGTAAAAATTTACAAGACTACACTGAGACATAATCCAAATGTATGTCAAAACATAGTTTCAATGCGTTTTCCCAAGTATCATCAACCTAAAATCCCATGTTTTTCATGTCCTCCAGGTCAGAGGATGCAGGAGAATCCAGGCCATAAAAACATCTCTCCAATGAATGCTCATTTTCTCTTGGTGTTGTTTTGTGTTCAAAGAAAGGGATGACATGTAAAAAAATGGTTAAATTGACTAGTGAACCCCAATGTGACATATGATCTATTATACTATAGTTTCATTTGTTTCATTTCTTGGTTTTGGGTTAGCTTTCAGTCCTTGCTAGGCATAAAATATCCCTAAGGAGATCCAATGATTAAATGGGAGATGATTTTAAAATGCTAATATCTAGTAAGTAATGACTTAATAGAACAGAACAACTTTTCTACACAACTGTGTTATGTGACTTCCTGAATCTAGGAATCTTGGCATCATTTTCTGAGAGAACCAAAAATTAAGGGTTTTAAATTTATTTAATTTTTTGTTTTTGAGAAAAATATTTTTTTTTCTATAACTTGCACTTGAGAGTGGTGAGGAGCTATCAATCCTTATGACACAGTCCTGAAAATGAAGCCACGAGTTTAGTCCTGAGAGCCTTTGTTTCCATTTCTCATAGTTTCATCTCAAAAGCACATCCCCACAGAGCCTGAAAAGCCAGGCTGTCCTTAGATATTCAAATGAACTTCTCTGTTTGGGGATCCACTTGCTACTTTTGAGAAGGAAGAATCTGGTACACTTCTTTTTCTAAATTCAGGAATGGTTGTTTTCCCCTTCCTTAAGCTCCTCAAGATCAAATATTTTCTCTCTTTTTATTTCAGTGATTTTCTTTCTTATTAACCTATTTAGTTTATCAGTTTCAAGTAACATTTATTAATATATTTTAAGCATTCACATGTGTGAAACATAGCAATAGAGATTACCAAGTTTTAAAGAAAAACACTGTCATTATTGTTTGAAATTGAAGCAACCTGATAGATTGGTCAGTACTCTAAAAGAAATCAAGAAAATTATGCTATTTACAATAGCCACACTCCTCCTCCCATCTCACTCCCTACCCCCGGAAAAAAATCACCAGTTAGGAATGAATTTAAGGTGGTGAAAAGACACAAATAAATGGAAAAGTTACCTCACACTCACCAATTGGAAGGATTAGTATTATTAAAACATCCATACCATTCAAGTTGATCTGAAAATTCAGTACAATATTTATCAAAATACCAATATCATTCTCCACAGAAAGAGAAAAACAATCCTAAAATTTGTATGGAACCACAAAAGATTTTTAAAGTCAAAGTAATTGTCAACAAAAAATAACAAAGCTAGAGACATCACACTATCTGACTTAAAAATAAATTATAGAACTATTATAATAAAACAGCAGATTATTGGCATTCAAGCTGAACACAGAGAGGCAAACAGAGTTGAGATCCCAGAAATAAGCACTGGCAATCATAACCAGCTCATTTTTGACAAAAGATCAAGAATACACAGGGAGAAAGGACAGCCTCTTCAATAAGTTACGCCCTGAAAACTGAATATCCACATGTAGAAGAATTAAATTAGACCCTCAGGTCTTATCACATACAAAACTCAAATCAACAAGGATTAAACTGTTAATCATAAGACCCCAAACTATTAATCTGCTAGAAGAAATCATAGGGAAAAATCTCTAGGTCACTGGTCTGGGAAAAGAGCCTTTTGGGTAAAACCTCAAAGGCACAGGCAACCAAAGCAAAAAAATAGACAAACCATCCATGGATATCCAAGTGAAAAACTTCTACACAACCTATAGAATGGGAGAGAATATTTGCAAATCATAGCTCAGATAAGTGGCTAACATCAAAAATATACAACTAAACTAATGCTTAATAAAATTATTCAACACTAAGGAAGCAAATTCCTGTATTAAAAAGTAGGTAAAGGATTTCAAAAGGCATTTCTCAATTAAGGCACACAAATGGCTAATAGATACATGAAAAAATATTCACCATCTAACCATCAGAGAAATGAAAATTAAGACAATGATAAGTCATTACCTACAACTGTTAAACTGGCTATTATAAAAAAGATGAAAGACAATGAATGTTGGCAAGATCTGGAAATAAGGGTCCCTTATGTACCATTGATGATGCTGTAAATTAGTACAGCCATGTTGGAAAACCAGTACAGAGACTCCTCAAAAAGCTACAAAAAACCCAATATGATCCAGCTACCTTACTACATGGTATATAACCAAAGGAATTGAAATCACTATGCCAAGGAAATGCCAGCACTCCTATGCTCAATGAAGCAATAGTCATAATGGCCAAAATAATGGAAACAACTTAAATGCCCATCAACAGATGACTGAAGAAGCCTCTTAAATATGTGCTATATATGAGTGTACACAGTTGAAAACTATTCACCTTAGAAAAGATAAAATCCTGTCTTGTCGAAATCACAATAGAATGATGGTCAAGAGAAGATGGAAGGGAGTGGCAGAAGAGAAGTGACGAGACTTTGGTCAGCTGGTGCAAAGCTACAGTTAGGAGGAATAGTGCCATGCATCCTACTGTATAAGGTGATTACAGTTAATTAATAATAATAAAGTGTGTGTTTTAAAATAGCTAGAACAGAGGAGATTGAATATTCTCACTGCAAAGAAAAGATTAATGTTTGAGTTGGTGGATATGCTAAATCATCCTGATTTGATCATTACGAAATGTGCATTAATGTAAACATTGTCCTTAATAGTTCAGTGCAACTATCACTTGTCAACAAAAAAAATATTGCCAGGAAAATTAAATTAACTTCTGGTTCTGCTGTTCACTAGTTCTAACCTTGGACTTGACCTGCAAAATGAGTCCTCTGGGTGTGAGAGTCTCAAAGATTTGTTTGTGCCCCAGGCTTTGTTATCACACAATCCTCCATTTTATACCAAGAGCCTCATTTTCACATGAACTTTTAAAATAAATGCTTTCTGTCACAAAATATATTTTTGCAAAAGCCTATGATTCTCTCTAACTGATATGTCAGGCAGTTTTTTCCTCTCCAATTACACATATACATGAGATATACATCCTGGGGCTGGCACTGTGGTGCAGTTGGTTAAGCCACTGCCTGTGGTGCTGGCATCCTTGTTTGAGGCCCAGATGATCCACTTCCAATCCAACTTCCTGCCAATGTGCCTGGAAAGGTAGCTTAAGACAGTCCAAGTGCTTGGGTTGCCCATTTGGGAGTCTCCGATGAAGCTCCTGGCTTTGGCCTGGGCCAGCTCTAGCCATTGCAGCCATTTGGGGAGTGAAGCAGCAGATGAAAGATAGCTCTTTTTTTCTCTCCCTCCCCATCTGTAACTCTGCATTCCAAATAAATAACTTAAAACAATGTTCTGTGGAAAATCTACTATCTCAAGATGCTTATATATTCCTACAGGGCTGACAGTTTTTCTTTGCTTCTCTGGTGTTAATTCCTGTTTCTTCCTAACTCAGGTATTCATCAGGGAAATGCAAATAAAAACCACAATGAAGTATCACCCTGCCTCCAGTTAGAATAGTTACAGCAAAATATAACAAATCAAAAATCATAAAATAACAAATGTTGTGAGGATGTGGAGAAAAAGGCACTGCAAACTGGGAATGCAAACTGGTACAACCATTATGGAAGATGGCTGTAGATTACTCAGAAAACTGAAAATAGATCTACCAAATGACGCAGCTATCCCACTTCTGGGACTATATCCAAAGGAAAGAAAGCAGCAGTTTACAACAGATAAGAAAGTTTGCTCTGTTTACAACAGATAAGATATGGAACCAACCTACCTGTCCATCAATCGATGAATGGATAAAGAAAATATGGTAAATGTGAAATACTACTCAACCATAAAAGCAATGAAATCGTGACATTTGCAACAAAGTGAATGCAACTGAAGATCATTATAATACTTGAAATAAGCCATGGGCCAGCGCTGTAGCGTATCGGGTAAGGCCGCCGCTTGCAGTGCCAGAATCCCAAGTGGGTGCCGGTTCAAGTCCCAGCTGCTACACTTCCAATCCAGCTCTCTGCTGTGGCCTGGAAAAGCAGTAGAAGATGACCCAAGTCCTTGGGCCCCTGCACCCACATGGGAAGACCGGGAAGAAGTTCCTGGCTCCTGGCTTCGGATCAGTGCAACTCCAGCCGTTGCAGCCAACTTGGGGAGTGAACCAGTAGATGGAAGAACTCTCTCTCTCAATCTCTCTCTCTCTCTCTCTCTCTTCCTCTCCTTCTTTCTATGTGTAACTCTGACTTTCAAATAAATAAATAAATCTTTAAGAAAAAAAAGAAGCCAGAATCAAAAAGAAAAATATCATTCATATAGTTTGTCTTATTTGTGGTAGTTGATATATATATATATCAACTATATAGATCGATCGATAGATAGATAGATATACTAGTACTGCTTAATGATCTGTGATTTTAAAATTCATGTATGAGTGAAGTGAACCTTTTTTTGTTTGATCATTGTTTATAGTCTTTGCCTATATTCCTGTTGAACTATGATCTTTTTAATTTTAGTTGTTTCATTCTATTTGGTGAAAGATTAAGCCTTTGACTATAATATAAATTAAAAATATTCTCTTTCAGGGCCAGCGCTGTGGCATAGCAGGTAAAGCCGCCACCTGCAGTGCCAGCATCCCATATGGGAGCTGGTTCGAGTCCTGGCTGCTCCATTTCCCATCCAGCTCTCTGCTATGGCCTGGGAAAGCAGTAGAAGATGGTCCAAGTTCTTGGGCCCCTACACCCAAGATCTGGAAGAAGCTCCTGGCTCCTGGCTTCGGATCAGCACAGCTCCAACCATTGCAGCCAGTTGGGGAGTGAACCAACAGATGGAAGACCTCTCTCACTTTCTCTGCCTCTCCTTCTCTCTCCATGTGACTCTGACTTTCAGATAAAATAAATAGACCTTAAAAAATATGCTCTTTCAAAAATTAAGGAAAGAGAAGGAAGGAAGGAAGGAAGGAAGGAAGGAAGGGAGGGAGTAAGGGAGGGAGTTGGGAGGAAGGGAGGGTGGAGGGGAGGGTTGTACCAGCATACTCTGAGAATTCTCTCATTAACTACATTGAATCTGCTATCTTTTTTAAATATCACACCAAGATGAGAACTGATGTTAAAAAAGATAGTCCCCACAAAGCCATGCCTATGTTGTCTTATTTTACCATGCTGATCCAGGTGTGGGACTGATTTGTCTTCAGAAGTGTCATCAATACAATCCTTACACAATATTTCTTTTCATGCTGCCCTTACTGAGAAATGAAGAAGGAGGGTACAAGGGTAACATTTTAGCAACAATAGCAACTGGAAGCCATGTAGGAAATACAACTTTTTAAACATGACTGGATATAATTCTTATTCATTTTGCTCCTCACATCTCCCTGATCAGTTGTAATGCACAGTAGTTTATCTATCATTTTTTTTTTTTTTTGACAGGCAGAGTGGACAGTGAGAGAGAGAGAGACAGAGAGAAAGGTCTTCCTGTGCAGTTGGTTCACCCTCCAATGGCCGCAGCGACCGGCGCGCTGTGGCCAGCGCATCACGCTAATCCGAAGCCAGGAGCCAGGTGCTTCTCCTGGTCTCCCATGCGGGTGCAGGGCCAAAGGACTTGGGCCATCCTCCACTGCCTTCCCAGGCCACAGCAGAGAGCTGGCCTGGAAGAGCGGCAACCGGGACAGAATCCGGCGCCCCGACCGGGACTAGAACCCAGTAAGGTGGAGGATTAGCCTAGTGAGCCACGGTGCCGGCCCTATCTATCACTTTATTAAAAAGTATTTTCTATTAAGGAATTCCTGCAGTATTCTTGAATACTAATTTAAGTGGTTTCTCATGGTACCTCTTTAAACATGATTTTCTCTGCAAGAAGAACTGTTTTTCTGTGATGCTACATGGATGTCTAACAATTTCTCCTTTTTCCTTTAAGATACTTTGAAACTAAGGGCATATCAATGTTGGTATATCTCATCAATGCTCTTGTTCTAAAAAAGTTGTATAGCCATTTTGTTCTGGTTACTTTAAATAATTATTTTGGTAAACAGAATTCTGTTCAACTGTTGACTCACATTACTGTCTTTATAATGATTTACATTCACTCAGGCTTGAACAACTACTGACAAGAGCTCCTGTCTTCCTCTTTGGGATTCTAGGTCTCCTTCCTTTCTGTCTTCCTGAAAGGTACTTAAGGATTACTAACAAAATTTTAAAGGCATCAAAAGAACTAGCTATTTAAAATGTGAGAGAGGAAATATATTCATATTTCCACAACATTGCTACTGAACAACTCAGATGAGTGCATTTAAATTTTCTGCAAAGCAGAGGAAATCACAAAGATGGATGTTTAACCCAAGCTTTTACTTGGAAAAGTGGAATGGATACTCCTCCAAGTTGTAGAATTCTTGTTAGTGACACAAAGACTTAGGAAAAGTTGAGGAGGAAAATTTTCTGTCTCTGCTACATTTGTCTTCTCTCTCCCCTCCAAAAGTGCTAGGTTGCACTGAAAGACTAAGATCTGCCTAGCAGACTGGGAAAGATGGAGTGTTTTCTCAACTGTGAGGGAATTCTCAGGGGAGAGTGCACCTGGCCCAAGGAAAGTTGTGTTGCATTATCTTCAAAGGTAATAAACTGCTTACTATTTACTGAAATTTAGAGTATAAAACATCCCTTTATATCATGGAAAATACCAAAAACTAGATCAGCGATAAACAATAAATGTTCAAATCTTTTACTTTTAAATTGAACCTAAAAAATTATTCAATTTCACTTGCATGGGTTCACACTAGCCAACTATAGTAGCTACAGAGTCTATGGTGGCTGTTTCCTTATTCTCTTATTACTAAAGCCAGTAGGGCTTAAAGTTGCATGATGTACACAGTCAGTATTCACCCCATACTTATTACCTGTGTTATTTTTACAGTGTGGGAAATGCTTCCTTTCATTCTCAAGATTCTAAGGTGAAATATAGTTCAAACTGAAAAAAAAAAAAACAAAAAAAGCTAATATTTGAACTTCTTCAGATTGTACACTATTAAAAAAATTTAAATATATTTTAAATATTTGTGTTCCTCCCAAATTCATAGAGTGAAACTTAACTCTCAGTGTGATTGTCCTAGGCAAAGGGGACTTGGGTAACTGAGTAGGTCATGAAGGCAGAATATTAATGATGTTCAATTTGGGACATGCTCAAGCTGACTTGCCCCAAATGGTAGAGTTAGAAACATACCAAGGGACTCCAATTTAATCCCATCAAGGTGGCATGTACCAATGCCATCTCACTAGTCCCAGTGATCAATTTCAGTTCACAATTGATCATAATGAAAGGACTAAGAGTCAAAGGGAGCACATAAACAAGTCTAGTACCTGCTAATACTAACCGATAGAATAAATAAAGGGGAGAGTGATCCAACATGGGAAGCGAGATATTCAGCAGACTCATAGAATGGCGGATGTCCTAAACAGCACTCTGGCCTCAGAATCAGCCCTAAAGGCATTCCGATCTGGCTGAAAAGCCCATGAGAGTATTTCAGGCATGGAAAGCCAAGACACTCTGGAAAAACAAACAAACAAACAAACAAACAAAACCTAAATGAAAGATCTCTGTGAGTGAGATCCCAGTGGAAAGAACAGGTCTTCAAAGAAAGAGGTACCTTTCTCTGAAGGGAGGAGAGAACCTCCACTTTGACTATTTGACTATTTGAATATTAATGAATTAATCTATGAAAGAATATTTGTAAAAGAATCTCCACAGAACTGTATAGCCACTTTTACCTTGTGAGGGCACAGTGCAAAGACATTCATCATTAAACCAGGAAGTGGATCTTTATCAGACACAAACTGGGTCAATGCCTAGATTTGGGACTTCCCAGCCACCAAAAAAGGGAAAAATAAATTTCTGTCATCTATGAAGCACTAATCTCTGGTAATTATTTTTATGGCAGATCGGAGAGATTAAAGCACTTATACACTTCTGCTTCTGTTTTCCTCTCTCTCTTAACAAAAATGGAGATAATTGAAAATGAAGATGTTTATCAAAAATATCAGAGAACATATCAGAGTATAATGCATTAATAAAGAATTACCAATTCTACATATGCTTATGACATCTGGATACACAACATATGGGGTTATGGGATTTTTTTTTGGTTGCGTTAATGTTAGCGATGGAGAAATTTCAAAATCAACAGACACATGATCTGACTTCATATGAATGGTAACTATAGAAAGCTAAGTAGGTGGTATGCTTCTCCATTTCTTTTAGAACTACAAGAACCACGGGGCCGGTGCTGCAGCTCAATAGGCTAATCCTCCACCTGCAGCGCCGGCACCCTGGGGTTCTAGTCCCGGTTGGGGCACCAGATTCTGTCCAGGTTGCTCCTCTTCCTGTCCAGCTCTCTGCTGTGGCCCAGGAGTGCAGTGCAGGATGGCCCAAGTCCTTGGGCCCTGCACCCACATGAGAGACCAGGAGAAGCACCTGGCTCCTGGCTTTGGATCAGCGCGGTGAGCCGGCTGCAACACACCTGCTGCAGCGGCCATTGAGGGGTGAACCAACGGAAAAGGAAGACCTTTCTCTCTGTCTCTCTTTCTCTCACTGTCCACTCTGCCTGTAAAAAAAAAATAAATTAAAAAAAACTACAAGAACCACAATAATGAGAGATTAAGCAATTTTTCTCAAGACACACACTAAGATGAAGCCACAACTGTGATGTCAATCTGATCCTGGCATGCCCACATCTTTTTGTCATAGACTTCTCATTAATTCAGGCCGGAGTCTGCACTCTGTGGCTCAATGTCTCTATAAACCAGCCGCTATTATCAATAACAATTCTTAGTCCCTCTGGAAATACAAATTCATCAGCTTTCTTCTATGTACTGAGTATGGGATGATTTTTGCTGCCTGTATACACTACTTAGCACTGCCCATTATAAATCTCATGTTGTCCTTCTTTGACCCTGTGGTTGTCATTGTTCAGGTGATTTCAATCATTTTCAGATGTAAGTCATGTTAAGTAAGCTCTCCCCATATTCCAGTTTCTAGTTTCCCCACTATGCTTAAAATTACATTACCTCCCAAATATAATGACATTTATTTTGTTCAAAATGGGAGGAGCACAGAAGTTTTTGTTTGATACTCTGATAATCTACTATGGGAAACAGGGAGACTGCAAAAGATGGCACTCCTCTGGTCATTTTGAAGCCTGGCTCTCGACAGAAATCAATTTCGTGGAGGTAAGAATGGGATTGCAGTCATTGGCAATCTTCCCATAGTTCATAACACAAATATAAAGATGCAGTGCCACCTGGACCTTACAAGATTTAAAATACATTCATAAATAAATAAATAAATAAATAAAATAATAGAAAATAAATAAGTAAATAAAATAAATAAATAAAACTGGATTATTTTAAAAGTTTATGACTAATAACAGCAACAACAACTGATGTAAATAAGAGGATAGGGCTGTTGAGGGCATTAACTAATTTTTTTATGGTTGTTAACCACTACAATAGGTAAAGGAATTACTGAGTTAACTGGGTATGACAAAGGCTTTACCAAGGATGCTAAAGATACTTCACACTCTCTTGCTCTCGCTTTCTCTCACTCTCTCATCCTCAAAATAGACAATAAAACACTTGACTCTTCTTTTTCTTAATATTTATTTATTTATTTGAAAGGCAAAGTTACAGAGCAATAGACAGAGACAGAGACAGAGACACACACAGAGAGAGAGAGAATCTCCCCTCAGCTGGTGCACTCCCCTTATGGTCACACAGCCAGAGCTGGGCCAGGATCCAGGGCTTACTGTGTGGGTCGAAGGAGCCCACTTTAGACATCTTGTGCTGCCTTTGAAGGCACTTTAGTACTGGTGGAATAGCTGGGAAATGAATTTGCGCTCATAAGGGATGCCAGCATTGCTGCTGGCAACTTAACCCACTAAACCAAAACGACACTCAGTAATGATACTTGACCCTTTTTTTTTTTTTTGACAGGCAAAGTTAGACAATGAGAGAGAGATACAGAGAGAAAGGTCTTCCTTCCATTGGTTCACCCCCTAAATGGCCGCTACAGCCAGTGCTGCACCAATCCGAAGCCAGGAGCCAGGTGCTTCTCCTAGTCTCCCATGGGGTGCAGAGCCCAGGCACTTGGGCCATCCTCCACTGCACTCCCTGGCCACAGCAGAGAGCTGGCCTGGAAGAACCTGTGGTGCCGGCGCCTCAGGTGGAGGATTAGCCTAGTGAGCCGTGGCGACTCTTAAAAACATTTGATGTCCTGAAACTTCATACCCCTTTTGATACAATTTATAAGCTCTTGCTAACATGTTACATGAGAAGAAAGTATCAGAGTGGGATCAGAGTATGGGTTACTAGGTAAATTATTTAGTTTCAACTTAGCTTACCAAGTGTATAACTTTGCACAAGAGATTCCCTTCCTTAGGAAAAGTGTAGGCTGATAAATATTATAAAATGTAACAGCCCTTCTAGAGATCATGCTAAGCCAAATGAGATTTTATTTTACTTATTTTCATTTTATTTGGAAGGTAAAGAGACCAAGACAGAGAGAGAGAGAGAGAGAGAGAGAGAGCGAGCGAGCCATCTTCCATTCACTTGTTCATAACCCAAATGCCGACAAAAGCCAACACTGGGGCAGCCTGGAACCTGAATCTAAGAGCCTAGAACTCCACCTGGGACTCCCATGCAAGTGGCAGTGTCCCCATTACTTGAGTCATCATCTCATGACTTTCTGCCTTTGCATTACCAGAAAACTGGATAGGAAGCAGAGGAGCAGGGATTCATACTGAGCATTCCAATATGGGATTTGGGTGTCCCAAGTGCTGACTTAACCCCTGTGCCAAAGGCCCATTCCAATTGAGATAATATTTGCAAAGCACTTAGCACAGGATCAGGAACACAGTTGGGACACTATTTTCTTTATACACCAATTTTGTTCACAGTGATTGTCCTCATTCCACTTAGCAAACTGAGAGCATCCCAAATCTCTCCATACTCTGAGGATATGCAAGCTTGCACTTGTGCATAAAAAGCACTCCAAAGAAACAAAGCAAGTGCAGAACAGAAGTTCTTTTTGTTCATAATAGGATATAACTGTTTCACTCCAAACACATTTATTAAGGCCCATTTGTGTCAAATGCATTTCTAAGACTTGGTATGTATTAGAATAAAACAGTAAGAAGATACCCCCAGTGTCTGGGCCTTTGCCACGCATGTGGGAGACCTGGATGATGCTCCTGGCTCCTGGTTCAGCTTTGCTCCGCCCTGGCTGTTGCAGCTATCTAGGGAGTAAACCAGCAGATGGAAAACTTTTTTCTGTCACTCTGTCTCTGTCTGTCTGTCTCTCTTTGACTTTCAAATAAGTAAATAAATCTATAAAAAAATCTAAATTATATAGCATAAAACAAAGACAGATCATAAATGTTCAGGGATGGAGAATAGTGATATATACTCTAATCACAATAATGATACTAAACAACCAGCATGAAGTTCAGTATCTCATCTCCTAATTGGTCCTATAGAACCATTTAGCAAAGTTGAGGGGAGAGCAAGTTATAAAAACCTCATATAAAGTTATGAAACTTTATTCCATAATTTTGACTGTTATTCTTTTTTTTTTTTTTCAAAAAATTATTTGAGTTAACTATAACACATACAGGAATATCAATAGAAAATGGTTTGCTTTGTGGGAACTGGAAAACATCATGTCTAGTACATAGGAAGCTTTAGATTGGATGGATGGATGGATGGATGGGTGGATATCACTGCTGTTCATTGAGATATCAAATGACACCTTCAGGTGGTCTTTAGGCAAGTAACCTTCCCAATGCTCTAAATCAGAGTAAAGGTAACTGAACCAAGTCTCTGACATACACACAAAGTGTTGACCTGAGAAAAATCTGCAGAAAAAAAAATTCATAGACAGCTACTTTTTATTTGTGTTTGGACTGAACATATTCTACTCATTTGTCTTCTAATGGTCATGGGTTTTCCTTTCTGTTTATATTTTTACTGGTTCAGGTGCTATTCTTCATTTCCTCAGCATAGTAAAAATAACATAGAGGGTATTAAAAGTGATTAAAGTCTGTCAGAAATTTGACAGAGCTGACAACTATAAAACGAATGCAGGGCCAGAGGAACTTAGTAACTCTTCAGTGACAATAAAACTCTTCTGAGAAGTCTACTCAAGTATTCACATATAAGAACCATTCTCAATGAAGAAATAATCAAAGAGCACAGATCATTATAAATGTGTGATATAATCAAAGAAAGAAAATTTGAATAACTGAATCTGTTTTCCAGAACTTTGATGGTATGTCCTTAATTATAGAGGGCATTTTTCATGGCTGACATTTTCTCTTTGAACAGGTTTTGCATTCCTGTCTGAATGCTAATGCAGTAAAATAAGGAGCTAAATTGTATCAGCCCCATTTTATTTCTTCACTCCACAGAAGCTTCTGGTTTGATTCTTACCTAACCACAGGAAGATTGTACTTTACCCAACAACCTCTCTTCTGGGTATACAGCAGTTTCTTTTTTTTTTTTTTTCTTTTTTTTTTTTTTTTTTTTAAGATTTATTTATTTATTTGAAAGTCAGAGTTACACAGAGAGAGGAGGGGCAGAGAGAGAGAGAGAGAGTCTTCCATCCACTGGTTCACTCCCCAGATGGCTGCAATGGCCAGAGCTGTGCCAATCCGAAGCCAGGAGACAGGAGCTTCTTCCCAGTCTCCCACGTGGGTGCAAGGGCCCAAGGACTTGGGCTATCTTCTACTACTTTCCCGGGCCATAGCAGAGAGCTGGACAGGAAGTGGAGCAGCTGGGTCTCAAACAGGCCCCCATATGGGATTCTGGCGCTTCAAGCCAGGGTTTAACCCACTGCACCACAGTGCTGGTCCCTGGGCATACAGCAGTTTCTAGAAATTCTCTTGGAAAGAATGAACGTGGCCTTCTATATGATTTACAAAACTATCCATGTCTTCAAGCACAGTTCATCTCATCATTAAGAATAATAGTTAAAAAAACAAGACATAATTATCTCTTCATTCTTTATACAATTTCTTGTCTAGAAACTAGTCTTAAACTTTCCCAAAGTGGACAAGGAAGACATTAAAACTTCTCAGTTGAGAACAATGTTGAACAGCAACTTGTTATAAGATAGAAAAATACTATCCCTCAAACACATCCACTGGGATACTACTTTGTGTAGGAACACCTAAGTATTTGCTTTTCCATATCACACATTTCTTTTTGCCCTGAAATAATTTTTCTGTCACTGGAAGGCATTATTTTTACACATTCATTTGCTCATTGAAGGAGAATTCCAAGTATATTTTTCTGATTTTTCAACCAATGAAAATATACACAATTAAGCTACTAATAAGTAGCTGCTTATCGTAATACTATTCTGCCTTTCACAGGAAGGATAAAATGCTGAGTTTTCACCAATTTCCTTTTGAAATTCTCTGTTCTGTAATGGTCAAATATTTGAGACACAGGAGCTTTCAGGGACTATGGAAATAGAAACAAAAGAATGGAAAATAATGTATAGAGAAAAATGAACAATGGTGAAAGACAGGCTCTCAATTTAACAGGGCTCAGACCATCAATACTTTAAGTTTTGAAATATGAGGGAATGAACATGACTGGGTCCAGTGAATGTGATGAACTGAATCCACCCAGCATTGCTGGGAAAAACCAGGGTAGTATAAAAATAAAGTTTACAAATAACTGAGGATGAAATTTGTAGTACCAGACTCTTAGAAAATATTTAGTATGTTGACTGAAGAATTTTCCAAATGGATTCTATTCTTCCATGTTTTGTTATATATAATGGAACATTTTATTGATGAACCTGGTTCAATATTACAAACACTACACTTGTATTACAATTAATATTGTTTTAAATTGGTATTATAAATACTAATTAATTGAATCATGCCCAATTGAGATATTCTGAGTTACTGATTAGTGGCAACGTGGACCACTGTGCAGTGAGCAGAGCTGTTCCTTTACTACATCATAGCACGAACACATGCTTTTACATGTTTAATTAGTATATGTTTTGCCTTTTTCATAATCAGCTCTCACATTCCATGTTTGCCTATTCTACTACTTTTCTAAATACATTTAATAATATTAAAAATTAAAACTTGCTAATGCTTTATAGTTCCATAAAACACTTCCACAACCATATTCACATGGTGTTCTATCAATCTTGGGAGAAAAAGAAATAATTGCACAAATTAACTGACTTGCTTGGGTGCTCTTAGTCCCTTTATAGAAGCCAGTGAGACCAGACTTTTGAAGCTACTAAGACGACGACTCAGGTTGAATATAGAGAATGAATTTCCAAGAATTAGGAAATATGTAACAATAGACCTAACTATCCTCCTCCATTATCCTACTTGTATATATTGTGATGATCTTTCATACTCAGAAGCAACCGACTAGAACTGAGATCAAAGAGAATTTCAGTGGCAGAGAGAAAATGTTGAGTCTTGTAAAGCTTTTGAAGAAAAAAAAAATAATTGCAGAAAATAACTGCAGAAGACTGGCATAGTCTTCTTGATAGATAACAGTGGAAATCCAATCTAGAGACTCTGGGAGAGTATGTACTGACCATGTTATAACATTCGGAAACAGGCAAAATTAATACATCACAAAACAGGTTAACTCCTCACATAGATGAGTGGCTAATAGATACCCAGAGCAGAAAATTTTGTTAATATTTGCAATAAATGTGCCTTCCCAAGGCACACGGGAGAGGACACAATTTCCAGCAACAAGCTTAGGTGTCAAGCTCTCTCTCTCATCAAGACGCAAGCTGTGAGCTTCCAGATGGCACGAACAGCAGAAAATCAGAAATTCATCCAGTAGAAGAATGTGAATTCTCCTCAACTCTCTTCATATTTGCAGTACTTTGGGCTGTCAGCTAAGTTACAGTAAAATCATTTTTAAACAAATCAGATTAAAAACTTCATTTATATAACATTAGACAATTAGAGTCTTTAGTGAGGTTTTCATTTCTAATTTTAACCATAAACTAGTATTTAATCCAGTATTTATCATCAAAATCTAATAATAGCCACATCCCTTAATCTTTTGTTACTCCTCAGACTTCCTGCTGCATGGAATCACGTAGATTACTCTCTGTGTGTGGACCTACTCTTCAATCTTAATGGCCAAGTCTCTTCTTGCTGCCTCACTGATCCTGTATCAGCCACCTTAGCAGGCTCCTGCTCTAGCCCCACCAACAGCTCACACACTGCTAAAAGCTTGTTCTTGGTCCTCTTTTGTCTTTCTCAATCTCCTCGATAATTCCACCCTGTGAGTATCATGATTTATTTATCTGTAGCCCAGAGCTGCCTTCCTGATACTAGATGTGCCTTGCTTACCAGTCATGAACAAATGTAACATGCCCGCATAGCATACTTCATATTTCTACCCCAGCATCAATATTTTCTTTAGATATCCCAATTTCTGCAAATGGAAGCACTGTTCCTCCTGTCTTTTGATGTCACATATTCAGGATGTGGGTGATCCTGTACCTGGCGGGGAGTCTGCCTGCCCTGCCCACGCAGGCGGGTGAGAAGGCTTGGTGCACCAAGCCTCCTGGGAAGGACCCACAACCTGACTGCTAGCAGGCGGCTGGAGCCCCAGGCACATCTCCCCAACCCTTGCCTTCTGCCAATCAGGTAACCTGCTCCCGGGTGTGGCCCAAGCCCACCTGGAAAGCTACTAGCCTATGTGACCTTCAAGCTGATTGGACATGCATAGCAGCACCAATACCAGTTCTATCCTATAGAATTAGTGTTGCCCTGAATTAGCTATGCCCCCCCCGCCTGCCCTTTAAAAGGTGTGCTTGGTTGTTGATACAGTGGACATGTTCACTGAAACTTGTCTCCAGTGCTTCTTGTCTAAGAATGCCATCACCCCTTCATGCTGACAGTGTGTGGACCTCACGGGTAGAGCCCGCAGGAAGGCAAGGAAACAACACACTACAAATTAATACTCTACAATGATGATTCTCTCTCTTTGCATTTATAAGTCTGCCATCTTTGAAGACTATATCCTACCTTTGTAGTTCTCCACCAAGGGAATGGATAGCTGTGGTTTTCTGTGGTCACTGTCTTTGTCTTTTCCAATCCTTCCTACACATGAATGCTGCAATAATCTTACAGAACACAGGGTTTTCTGATGGCTACTCCTCTACTCAAAACATACAGCATTACAGATCCAATCAATCACAAACTCCTCAGTCTGTCATTCATAGATCATAATACTCTAGACTGAAATAACCTTCTGAATCAAAGTTCCCAATTACTCCACCACATGAGGTGATACCAAGGATCTACTGATAGTTTTGCTTTTCTTTGCTTATATTCTAAACATACATAATTATTATATTCTGCCTATCATATCTACTTGCCTACAGGCCTTCTGACTGTGTTCTTGTTTGCAAATATCCTTCCTGGACCCTGTGACATCTGTCTATGCTGATTCCCACTTTGATCTGAGCCAAGGGTCTTCTTCCTAGATTTTCATTAAATATTTATTAAATTCAACTCAACTGAAGGGAGGTTCTTCCACAGACTCATATTTAAAAAGTCAAACACACACTGGTCTTTTTCTTCTTTATGCTCCAAAAGAACACGAGCTTTGAAACTGGTCTTTTTTAGTACTCTTCGTCTCCATCTCTCCCTGTCCCCTCCCCCCTTGTAATGTTGCAAAAACATCAGCTGAAAAGAAGCTACAAAGACACATGGGAACATCTGTTCTCAGAAGCCACTTGAAAAATAAGTATGCCACAGAATGGGGAAAACATCTGTGCACTGTTCAAGAGATTATTAGTACTGCTGAAGGAAAGCAACAGAGAAAGAAACACACACACACACAAAGAAATGAATCTTAGCAAGGGATGCTGGAGCATCTAGCTGGAGACCAGATGACTACATTTTCCCTTGTCCTTGTTACTCAGTTTATTCAGAAGAGATTCAGGAGCTATTGTGTCTACTAGTTTGTACTGCTGAGTGGACAACACACACAACTGTAACTTTATCCTGATTATTCCGAATGATATATGATCTTCAATAGGCCAACATTTTATCTCAATCATACCAATAATCTTTTTCTTTTTTCTTTTTGACAGGCAAAGTGGATAGTGAGAGAGAGAGAGAGAAAGGTCTTCCTTTTGTCGTTGGTTCACCCTCCAATGGCCACCACGGCTGGCGCGCTGCGGCCGGCGCACCGTGCTGATCCAAAGCCAGGAGCCAGGTGCTTCTCCTGGTCTCCCATGGGGTGCAGGGCCCAAGGACTTGGGCCATCCTCCACTGCCTTCCCGGGCCACAGCAGAGAGCTGGCCTGGAAGAGGGGCAACCAGGACAGAATCCGGCGCCCCGACCAGGACTAGAACCCGGTGTGCCAGTGCCGCTAGGTGGAGGATTAGCCTATTAAGCCGCGGTGCCAGCCACCAGTAATCTTATATGTAGATTATAGGCAGCTGTGAATTACTGTGATAGAAGAAGCTAAATTAGAAGATGAGTTCTATAACTAGATTTACAATTGACACTGTATCAAGCATTTACGTTCTATTTATTTTACTGAGGTTATTAATTTTAAAATAAGTCCAGGCTTTGTGTACTTTATTCAAGGTTTTATCTAAATAAGGCGAGCTGCTGCTCATAACCAGTGTCACCACGACAGCCCTATAGACTACAGTGAACAATTAACCTCACATAAAATTATATCAGAAAATGATTTCGGTTCTCTCTTAAAGCAACACACAATACATACTTAAGATACCAAAGATACCAAGGTGTGCTACTGGACAAACCAGAGCAGACTTTAGATACTTCACCTTTCCAAAAACCCATTTAATCTATTTGGTCACAGATTTGCTTAAAGATCTAGGAAATGGACAATAGCTGAGATATTTTCTGTTACTCATTTTGAAACTTGCAGGGACTGTAAGAATCTGGTATAGTTTATTAAAAGTATTTATTTTCACGATGCTTTGGAATTTACTTGACATGCCTGGAATGAAGCTACTAACCACAAAAAAGAATAGAATTTCAAGGAAACAGTAAGCCTGATGGTGTTTTAATTGAAGGGTGAAGACATAGCATTTAGAACTGAAAGACGTAAGTCTCATCTAGTCCAATCTTCTGAGTTTACAAATACCATTCAGGGAAAATTCATAAGCAAAGAAATCTGTTCAAGCCAACATAGTAGCAGCTGGATGGTGAGAGTTAGCTTTGTATATCACATGGAAACAGTCCAAAGCTATTTCCTACCTGTCTTAAAGTACTTTGATAAAGGGGCAGGCATTGCAGCTTGGTGGAGTGCCTACTTGGGATGCCAGCCTGCCATGTTGCAGTGCTGGTCTAAGTCCTAGCTCCTCCTCTTCTAATGAAGGCAGTCAAAGATGACACAAATTCTTGGGTTCCTGCTACCCACATGGGACACCAGGATGGTGTCCTTACTTGTGACAGTCATTTGCATATAGGAGGATAACAGCCTGATTATTCTCTCTCTCTCTTACTCTCTTTTTAAAAAGATGTATTTATTTAATTGAAAGAGTTCACACACAGAGAAAAGGAAAGGCAGAGAGAGAGAGAGAGAGAAAGAGAGAGAGAGAGAGGTCTTCCAGCTGCTGGTTCACTCTCCAGCTGGCTGCAATGGCCGGAGTTGCGCCAATCCAAAGCCAGGAGCCAGGAGCTTCTTCTGGGTCTTCCATGCAGGTGCAGGGGCCCAAGGACTTAGGCCATCTTCCACTGCTTTCCCAGGCCATAGCAGAGAGCTGGATCGAAAGAGGAGCAGCTGGGACTTGAACTGGCACCCACATGGGTTGTCCGCACTGCAGGCAGCAGCTTTACCCACTATGCCACAGCGCTGGCCCCTGTCACCATTTTCTTAATATTCATAAAATTGAATGAAAATTAAATTTTAATCAAATTGAAAATAAAATCCATCTTTTCTCAGAGTTAATTTGTTTCCAAAGAACAAAATTTTGATGTCTCCTTTCATTTAAAATTAGTTAGGAAAAGATAACTGAGATACACATATGTATTAGAGTGCTATTTTTCATGAAAACAATGATTTTTTTTTCTCAAAGAGTGACAGAGAGATAGGGAGAGGTCTTCTATCTGCTGGTTCACTCCTCTAATGGCCACAACAGTTGGGGCTAGGTCAGACCTAAGACAGGAGCTAGGAACACCATTTGGGTCTCCCACATGGGTGGCAGGGTCCCAAGTCGTGAGTCATCCTTTGCTGCCTTCCCAGGTGAATTGGCAGGAAGTTGGATCAGAAGTAGAATAGCTGGGTTTCAAAATGGTACTGCAATATGGGGTAAGGGCATCCCAACCAGCAGCTTAACCTACCATGCGACAATACCCACCATGATTCCCTTCCTCTTGATCCCTGGCAACAACTCATCTGCTCTTCTTTCCTGTAGTTTTGTCTTTTCCAAGATGTCATATACATAAAATTGTGTCTCTTTTGAATACAGCTTCCTTCACTTCACAGAGTGCACCTACAATTCAACAGTTTGCATATGTATCACTATTTCTCTCCTTTATATTCCTTGAATGTACTCTAGTTTACCCATTCCCCTGGTTGAGGAACGTCTGTATTGTTTCCAGTTCTTTGTGATCACAAATAAAGCTGCAATGAATACTAGTATATGGCTGTTTATCAGAATGTAGGAACCTCTCAAAGTAGAAAGAATGCTACTCTCTCTCTGGAGGTGTTCATGCAGAGGCACGGGGAGTAGATGCTAGAGAGATGCTCAGATAATTGCGGTACAAACTTTACAGCACTTTCCTCTAAACTAAAGGAAAATTCTTCATTTACTCATTTAGAATTGAAAGAGACTATGGCACATAAATTAATGTAATTATTAACTTCTTCCTCTAGAGAAAAAAGGGAGCAATTCTCTTGAAATGGTATGTCAACAGCACTTGGTAGGCAGAACTTGCAAAGAACCCAAGGAAGGACAAGTGTCCTAACTCTTTCAAACTGTTCTCTACAAAACAATTATAATGCAAGCCTGACCAGTGGTTTGATTCCAATATATCATGAGCTAATAAGGTTGATGACTTTCCTTCAAAGCCCCACCCTCTGTATTGTCCAATGGAAAGGAAGGAAATACATATTTCTTCTTATTTATATATCAAATCTTGGAATGATGTTACATCAGTCATTTCTATTTGGTCAGTCTGTTTTCTCAACAGTCAACTGTGACATACCTGTACATCCACTTTAAGTACCATGATGCCTTGTCTCTATTGTCTCTAAACCTGGCTTCTTCAGGCGCCCAGACTAAAGCCAGTCTTGGAAAATGGTGAGCACATGTGTTCTCAGCTAAGAAGCACCCAGAAGAGTCCATTATGAGGATCGATTGTCGCAGCTAAGAGAAGTGAACCTTGAGAATTCCACAAGAGAGAGGAAATGACTGGGCAGAATTTTCATATTTATATACTCTCAGTGTTTCTACTTCAATCCCTTACGGACCCTGAAATGGGGCCCTGGGGATCCTAAGGCTATATGATCTGAATGACTATGTATGTTTCACTTCATCTCAGGCCCTAGAAAGAAAAATATTCTTCCTACGCAGCCTGGCACCAAGGGATAATGAAACTGTTTCCCTATGGCCTCCTGATGGGTCAGCAGTCTCCAGAAAATACTCTTCCTACGGGGTGAAAAATAAATCTCTCTGTACGTGAAATGCTTTGAGCTCTTTAGAAGGAAAACCCAGGATAAATTTCAGCTATTATTATTATCATTATTATCTCTCACTCATTCAATATAATCTGACACATTATATTCCCTTTAGGCCCGTAGAACCTATTTTCTGAATGCTGGTTCATAAAAAATTCACATATAATAAAAAATTCTGTGTGCTAGGAAATTCAGTGAACCCCATTTCTATGGGAAATCTGTTCTGCTGATCATTAAAAAATCTATTTTCTTTTGGATGTTTGCATTTCCATCAGTAGACTGTTCTTTTTAAAAACAATCCAAGCTACAGAAAAAAGAGTAGAATAGAAATAAGATAATACTACAAGATCTGTTTCCATAAACCAATCTTACATTTCAAGATTTCTTTCAGAAGTATTAATTTGTCCATATTCTCTTTACAGATGTGAAACCGTTCTTTTTTAAAAAAGGTATGAAGCTTTCAAGAGGTGCCATTTAAATGCTGAGAGTATCAAATTCAAAAATGAGGAATCCTTTAAGGACTCCATAATGCCTCAGTTTCAATGCATTGCAAAAAGTAAAATGAATTGTGTGATTCTGTCCAAGTGGTACTTATTAGTATATTGTAAAGGGACAGGAATTGTAAAATGAGTGAGTATCTTTTCAGTAGCTAAGTCACTTCCCAGGAATTAGATGGTTAAGAATATCTCCTTATCACAATGGAGTTTTAACCTCAGCTTTGTAAGAAACTAAAGAACAGGTGATATTTGCATCTCTATTTTTAACTAAGGAGAGATAGTACTTGAGTACTATCCAATCTAAAAATGCAGATGTCTTCACTGTATCTTTAGCAGGTATAGTAAGTTTACTTCACTACTCACATCGGGAGGTTAGAAGCTGATTCATTCAATAAAATCTCACAAAAAATTAATAATTACAAATTGCCTCCAAAGCACCTCTCTAGAACTGGAGAGATGAGAACACACGCCTTTGTGGTCCAAAACTCACAGATTAGGGAATGAAAACAGGCATAGAAAATATGCAATCCAGATGTCAGCTGTTTCCACATGCTGTGTCCAATTTTATACTGTTTCAAATTCAATGCACTACTAAAATTCTCTTGCTACTTGCCAGAAAAGGTCTCTCATACCAAAAGTGTAAGGAAAGTCTACAATTTTTGCTTAAAACTAAGTGGTAGAAAAGGAAGAAAGTTTTATGCCTCAAACTTTACAAGATAAAATGATCTCCCACAGATATTAGGTAATCTTAACCTCCTCTTCCCCACTATCTAGGAGACACCAGAAGTAGCGCCAGTGTGTGTTTCCCTCCTGTATCTCCAGGCATCAGGACTCCTGGCTCAGGTTTCCTCTCATCTGTTCAACTGTCTCTGACACCCGTAACTCTGAAAACTCCAATAATGGTACAAACGGACTCAATCCTCTCATGACATCCATGCCAGACTTACACAGTCTCAATAACACTCAGCACCCCTCAAAACTACACAATTCATAAAAAAATACAGTTATGAGAAAGAAGATATGCAGACTTATTTTACAACATAGATACCGATACAACATAATCAAAGTCAAAAGAGAGAATTTAACTGACCTGCAAGGTACAAGTAACATAGATTAGGAAACTGAACAAAAGCATTGGTGGCATTATTGTCTGAGGCTCTGGCATCCTTGGTAAGGAAAAAGGTTGGATGGAGATTATAATCCCTTTTAGATTACATTTATGGCAACCTAGAAGAGCAAATGGAACTCTACATGGCTGAACATGCATGCATATATTTACAAGTATGTATTTGAAAGAGTAGCAGTGACAGGCTTTACTGAGAAAGTCTTGGAGTCAGATGAACACATCCATTCCCAATATTTGCAGGCCTCTTGCAAAGAGTATAAATGGAGGCTGCATATCATCTATCAAAATTTTTAAGTTACACATCAAGCAAACGAAACTGCAAAATAAGCTACCCACTGCCTTGACAAATTGAACTCCACAACAAAAAATTAAAAAAAAAAAAAGCTATGGTTTTGTGACTGAAATGGACAAAATAACAAGCAGTATTTAATTTTATTATGACAATACTTTTCATCATTATAAAATGAAGGTTAGATTTTGTTGTGAGGATGAATTTTATTATGAAAGTCTGTTAATTTTTTTTTTTTTTTGACAGGAAGAGTTAGACAGTGAGAGAGAGAGAAAGAAAGGTCTTTCTTTTTCCGTTGGTTCACCCCACAAGTGGCCACTATGGCTGCGGTGCTGCACCGATCCAAAGCCAGGAGCCAGGTGGTTCCTCCTGGTCTCCCATGCGGGTGCACTTGGGCCATCCTCCACTGCACTCCCTGGCCACAGCAGAGAGCTGGACTGGAAGAGGAGCAACCAGAACAGAATCTGGCACCCCAACCGGGACTAGAACCCGGAGTGCCGGCACCGCAGGTGGAGGATTAGCCTAGTGAGCCACGGCGCTGGCCTAATGGGTTTTGTTGATGATGGATCAGCAATGTTTGGCGAAGTAATGAGGACAAAGATAAATGTAAATTAATTATATAAAATTATTTTAAACAAAAGGTAAAGGTAAATAAAAACTAGTAACCATCTATCATGTATTAACTGATATGTCTATTTTGATAAACATGCATAAAAATGATTAAAACACAATGACATGGATTATTATATTTGTTCATGCCTTCACTTAACAAATTCTCTATACTGTGACAGTCCAGAGTCCTTTAAATAATTTACATCCTATTGACAGCAGTGCCAACTCAGGCAAATTTTATTTTATTGTGCAAATTATTATGGCTTATGTTAGAATACTTAAAATGGGTCACTGAAATAAAATTAAAAAGTAAATTTATTTTAGTATAAAAATATTTGAAATCCATGCATACAAAGAATCTTCAAAAAGTTACTGCAATATATGTACTATGAAAAAGCTATGCATGGAGTTTAAAACGTGTTTTCACTACAACAAACTATATTATGATTTCATTCGTCTATAAACTTCATGAAGTACTTTCTGACAGACAATTTTTACTATCTTTTCATGTGTCTCTAGGTACTTTTGGCATTTTTTAGGTAAAAGACTAAATATTTAGGCTTTGCAGAAAAGTTGGTTTCTACAGCAACTACTTAACTCTATCATAGAAGAACAAAAGCAGTGTAGGCAGTACCCAAATGTTTGGGCACAAGTATGATGTAATAAAACTTTATTTACAAAAACAGGCAGCAAGCTGGCTTTAGCCCAAGAGCCATAGGTTTCTTTTTCTTTTCTTTTTTTTTTAAAAGATTTAATTTATTTGAAAATCAGAGTTACACAGAGAGAGGAGAGGCAGAGAGAGAGGTTTTTCTATCCACTGGTTCACTCCCTAGATGGCCACAATGGGCCATCTTCTACTGCTTTCCCAGGCCATAGCAGAGAGCTGGATCAGAAGTGCAGCGGCTGGGTCTCCAACTGGCGCCCATATGGGATGCTGGTGCTTCAGGCCAGGGTGTTAACCCGCTGCGCCACAGCACTGGCTCCCAGCCATAGGTTTCTGATCCCTGCCCTGGAGCCATCCAATATTTCTTAGATTCTCTTTAAAATTCTCTTGCACTGAGTTATTACATGGAAAACAGACAACCATATGTATTACTCAACTTTTCCAAAATTTCCTTCAATGGAGATTATACACTGATCTACAACAGCAAGGAAATCATTTCTGTGAGATTTGGTATTATTTTATGTGACTATTCTTCAACGTGACTCAACAATTTTTATGTTCTCATTATGTTCTTATATTTTATTGAAATGACTTACATTGCATATTTCAGCTTCCGATTTACAAAAATATCTTTTGAAATTAAAATAATAAAAATGGGCTTAAAAAGTCAAAGAACCAAATTTAGATCTATTTGGACTTTCTCATAATGCTTCAACTAGCATTATTCACAATTATGACAAAGAGTGTGGAAAGTCTTAAATGCCAAATAATCCCTGTTTCCACAAAAGATTCTTACACAATTTCTATGTAAGGATAGTATGGTGCCACATTTAACTCTCTGAATGCATTTCATACCTTGTCTAAATCCATTCTTACTGCTGTAACAGAATTAATCATTGTTTCATTAATTATTAAAGAATTTTACTACTGTTAAATTTGTTATGTATCTCAAAAAGTCTATCTTTTTTTAGAAAACTTTTATTAAATAAATATGAATTTCAAAAGTATAATTTTTGGATTACAGTGGTTCTTCCCCCCATAACCACCCTCCTACCTGCAAACCATCCCATTTCTCACTCCCTCTCCCATCCCATTCTTCATTAAGATTCATTTTTAATTAGCTTTATATATAGAAGATCAACTTAGTATATACTAAGTAAATATTTCAACAGTTTGCATCCACACAGACACACAAAGTACTGTTTAAAGACTAGTTTTACCATTAATTCACATAGTACAATACATTAAGGACAGAGATCCTACATGGGGAGTAAGTGCAGAGTGACTCCTGTTGTTGATTTAACAACTGACACTCTCATTTATGACGCCAGTAATCACCCGAGGCTCTTGCTGAGCTGCCAAGGCTATGGAAGCCTCTTGAGTTTGCCAACTTTGATCTTATTTAGACAAGGCCGTAATCAAAGTGGAAGTTCTCTCCTCCTTTCAGAGAAAGCTACTTCCTTCTCTGATGGCCCCTTCCTTCCACTGGGATCTCACTTACAGAAATCTTTCATTTAGGTCATTTTTTGCCACAGTGTCTTGGCTTTCCATGCCTGAGAAACTCTCATGGACTTTTTAGCCAGAGCCAAATGCCTTAAGGGCTGATTCTGAGTCCAGAGTGCTGTTTAGGGTATCTGTCATTCTATGAGTCTGCTGTGTATCTGGCTTCCCATGTTGGATCATTCTATCCTTTTTAATTTAGATAGTCTATCTTATAACAGATGCAGGGAGAGCTGCGTTAATTGTTTGAAGTATTTCACAGACTAGTTACAATGAAGACTACTTTCCCTAGTTACTACTGCAAAACTGTATCAACCACAAACACAAAAAATAATTCTGGATTTTCAGGCAACGTTTTGGCTTCTATAGATTTTTTTTAATCAATCATGTTATTGCCCTTAACAAGGTTAGCATAGAATATTATCTTAAATCAAAGTCAGGGAGGTAGGGTGGGAAGTATCACTATGTTCCTAAACCCATATATGCAAAATACATGAAATGTGTTCACCTTATATAAATAAATTAATTAAAAAAGTAAAAAGTTTTCATGACTTATACTATTAAATTGAGTATCTCATTTTAAAGATATTATTCTAGATGATAATTAGTTTCTTTTTTATTTACTTTTTACATAAAGGCAACAAATTTCATGTATTTCATATATACAGTTTTAAGAACTTAATGATACTTCGAACTCCACCCTCCCTCCCTCTTTTATTATTTTAAGTTTTGCAATAACATACTTTAATTAAAAAAAGATTTATTTATTTGAAAGAGTTACACAAAAAGAGAGAGAGAGAGAGAGAGAGAGAGAGAGACGGAGGAAAAGAGATCTTCCATCCATTGGTTCACAACCCAGTGGCCACAATAGCCAGAGTTGGGTCAGGTAGAAGCCAGGAGCTGGGAGCTTCATCTGGATCTCCCACATTCATAGCAGGGTCCAAGACACTTGGGCATGTTCCATTGCTTTTCTCATGGCCATTAGCAAGGGGCTGGATCAGAAGTGGAGCAGCCAGGTCTCAAACCAGCATCCATATGGGATGCCATTGTTGCAGGTGGTGGTTTTACTCACTATATCACTATGCTGGCCCTGTAATGTCATACTTTCAACTCACTTAACCATTCACCTAATCCTCCACTGTATTTTCAAAACTTTTTATATATCACATATATAAAAACATCTTAACATATTTCATCCTAACATATTTCAAAAATATTTCTATTGAGTCAATTTTTCATCAGTTCTAATTTTGTCTAATTTGTATAAAGTATTATGCTTAACTAAACATCATACATTCCTGTAATATTCTTTTAAGAAATAACAATATTTTTAGACAAAATTTTACTTGTTCTTATTAAATACAAGAATATTTAAAAATGATGAAAATGCATTAAAACCTAAGCTTATTTTGATGCAAACAATTTTGAGATCCATGCATATGAGAAATCTTCAAAAAGTTCATGGGAAATGTGTACCAGAAAACACTATATACAGTTGTTGAATATATAGGAATACAAATATATAAAAATTATAAAAAAGGTTATGTTAGGTTTTTCTAGAAGCAGATTCTAAAACAAGAATCAGTTTTATGCAGTTTTATGCATGATCTGAGCAAATGTTCGTGAAGAAGCAGGAAAGTAAGACAGGACAGGACAGGGATGGAAGCAGATTAACCAAACGCCCTCATGGCAACTCCAGTCTGACTCCATGGGGATTCTCACCTGCCTGATGCACAGACTGAGCTGTGCTATTGAGCATAGAAAGATATCTGAGGCCAACAATCTCAAGTACTGGCAATAATAAGTTCAGTCATCAAGCTCCACAATAGTGTGTTTTGGAAAAAATCTGAGAAAGGCAATAGCAGTTCTGCTCAATTGAATGGATTGTTGAAAATTAAGAAAATGAATACTTGGGCAGGCATTAGGTATTACAGTTAAGACACAGTTTGGGATGCCAGTATTCCTTAACAGACTGCCTGTGTCCAAACTCTGGCTGGACTCATGATTGCAGCTTCCTGCTAATGCAGAACCTAGGAAACAGAAGGTGACCACTCAAGTAGTTGGGTCCCTGCCAACCCAAATGGGATTGAGTTCAAGGTTCCCAGTTTGGGCCTGGTCCAGACACAGCTGCTGCAGGTACTTGGAGAATGAACCAGCGGATAAGAGATCTCTTTTTCTTTGCCTTGAAGTAAATGAAATAAATGGTGAGTAAAAGAAAAAAAAACGGAAGAAACAAAAAAGAAATACTTGCATACCACTGTTAAAAATGAGATGAGGGGCTAGCAATTACGGTGTAGCAAGTTAAGCCACTGCATGTGACACCACCACCCTATTTACAGCAATGGTTTGAGTTCCAGCTGTTTCACTTTTGATCCAGCTTCCTGCTAATACACATAGGAAGGCAGCAGAAGATGGTCCAAGTAGGTGGATTACTGCTGCTCATGTAGGAGATCAGGATGTAGTTCCTGGCTCTGGGCTTTGGCTTGGCCCACATCTTGCTATTGCAGCCACTTCTAGGGGAAGCCATGGATGGAAGAACTTACAGTGTGTGTGTGTGTGTGTGTGGCCCTCTGTCTTTCTCTTTCTGCCTTTCAAATAAATATTTTAAAAAATGAGGTTAGATTCTTCATAACTCCCAAGTTCACATGAGACAGATGCAGCTTTACTGTGCTAATATTTCCAAATATTAGCAACCCTTTAGATCTATGCACTGCCACTGGACTCAACTTGCATACTTTTTCAAGATAAAAGGGAATTAATCATTACACAATAAATAGGAAAACTTGTGATCTTGGCTACTATTAACAGCTGTGTTTATAAATTCAGCAACATCTTTTCAGTATTTTTTCCCAACATACTCCAAGGGCCTTTATAAACACTTTGTATACATTTGCTTACAAAATCCTTTAAAACCAAATCAATGCTTTATCTTTTCCATGCCTCAGGCCAGGAAAAACCTGCAAATCTCTGATATTATATAGCAGTACACTTATTCTCAGTGGACATAAGTATCTCTATTTCCCTGCCTCCCCCATCCTTGCCTCCATCTCTCCAAGAAGTCTTTAAATTTATTGTCTCTCTTCTTGTACATCATCAGCTATACACCACTCAAAAAGTGCTCACGGTTTGAAAAATGGTCTTTTAAAGAAAAGGAAAGCATAATGTTTGAGAATGTTGACCTAATCTTTAAAAAACACCTAAAAATGCATGCAGTATATTAATGCTTCTTGTTAGTGAAAAGCATGACCTATAATCCTATTTAGAATCGGGCATTTAAAATGAACAACCAATAATAGTTCGTTTACTAGCCCCATTTTTTTCTACTTTAGACATAATACATACATTTTTTCTTTTAATATTTGAAGCATCATTATTAAGTGCAAAAAAGATCTGCTCCTAAAAGTCTAAGCTATAAAGCTTCACTATATGAATCTTATTTTCAAAAGAGTGACAAATAAACCATATGAGGAAATTTAACAATTACTGATGAAAGTAATAATTGCTGCATATTTAGATATAGACATGGGTTGCTGGAATATTCTTGGGTAATGAGAATTGCTGATACAAAATTATAAATATGAAAATAATTAGCCATTTCTCTTTTAAAACACTGCCTTAAACATCTTAAAAAAAGAGTACAAACACACAGTCTGCAAATTCTAAGCATCTAGCTGAGACAAAAATATTCTGGTTGTCTCCTTAGAACACAAAACATTTTCATTAGGAATTTAATTCACTGAATGTCCTCACTTCTCTATAGCAGTTAAAAAGAAGAGTTTGCATTGTGTCTGTATGAGAAATTCTTCGTTTGCTATAAAGTATTATTTTCAAAGGAGAAAATCTAGTGTGGGATAAGCAACACGCTTTTTTTTTCTCCAAGTGTCTATAAGCCCAGACTTCAATAGGATTAAATGAAAAACTAAAAATGCTAAAATAAACAACTGCCACATATCAGAAATACAGAGTTAATTTGCATAAAATTCCATCCTCCATATAGCCAGAGCCAAAGGTTTAGAAATAGAATTGATTTCCATGCATGTTGGGTGTTTCTAGACTCCCTGGCATGTAGATGAAAGTGTCTTCATGTTATAATTGTTCTTCCATCTATCATCATCATCTTTCCTAGCATGTCAGATGGTTACTGTACAGGGATGCTATCACCATAAAAGCATGATTTTAGATGTACGTAAGAATTAGGAGCTAATGAGGCTAAGACCCACTAACATGACAAATTCTATAGTCTAAAGACACATGCAAAAAATATTCTTAAGATGGTCAGATACTGAAATGTAACTGTTTCTGTGTGTTTCTGTGAAATTCCTTCCAGCTTTTCTGGTCATTAAAAGAACCATACTTAAATATGGGATGTCTTTTCTTGTCTGTTTCTTTCTGATTTTCAAGCCAAATGAAAAATAAAGTTAAAAATTAAAAATAATGATAATAAGGCATTTTGGCCTGGGGCTGGCATTGTAGCACAGTGAGCAAAGTTGGCCACCTGTGACACTGACATCCCAAATGGTCACTGCTCTACTTCTTATCTAGCACCCTGCTAACATGACTGGAATATGGCTGAAGTGCCTAGGACCTGGCCACACATATGGGAGACCTGTATGAAGCTCTTGGCTCCCGGCTTCAGCTTGGCTTAGCCCTTGCAATTGTGGCCATTTTGGGAGTGAACCAACAGATAGAAGAACTCCCTCTGTCCCCATCTCTGCAAACTCTTTCAAACAAATAAATAAATCTTTTTCTTAAAAAAAAAAAAACAGTTTGGGCTAAATAAAACATTCTATTGGAATAAATTTCTCCATTTTAAAATTATTATTTATTTATTTATTTGAAATAAAGAGAGAGACGGAGAGCTCTCCCATTTGCCAGCTCATTCCTCAAAAGGCCACAACAGCCAAAGCTGGGCCATGCCAAAGCCAGGAGTTAAGAACTCAATCCCAGTCTGCCACATGGGTAGCAGAGACCCAAGTACATGAGGTGTTACCTGTTTACTGCCAGGGTGCACGTGAACAGGAAGCTACAACCCAAAGTGGAGCTAGTACTGGAAAGTAGGCACTCAAATATTGGATACAGCCATCTCAGACAGTGGCTTAACCACTAAGCCAAACTGCAGCCTTCCACCCCCATTTTTTACTAGAAAACTCAACATTTCATGAGTGTCTCCCCTTTGTGACTACACATTGTAGTTCTATTGGATTAGAGACTTCTGCTGTATAAACACCAAGATACTTCCAAATGCTGAAATTCTGAAATATTTTACTTCCTCTTCAAAACCTATTTAGTGAGGATGGCATTTCCAGATGAGAAAACTGTAGCACATGGCCCATCCCAAGTCCACAGGAAAGTACCTGGTAAGTTATTTTGTTTGTTTGGTTTGGTTGGTTAAATACTTGTTTTAGTACTTTCTTAAGTATTGTGGGGAAATGGGCCAGACAAAACATTCCATCATTTGGTGTATTACTTTGGCTTTTATAATCCCCATGTGATAAGGAACATGCACACAAACAAGGAAACATCAGTTCAAATTCTCAATTTCTTTCTCCCCCTCTCTCTGCCTTGCATACACTGTGCACAAACACCTTTAAAGAATTCACAGCCGGTGCCGCGGCTCACTAGGCTAATCCTCCGCCTTGCAGCGCCGGTACACGGGGTTCTAGTCCCGGTCGGGGCGCTGGATTCTGTCTCAGTTGCCCCTCTTCCAGGCCAGCTCTCTGCTGTGGCCCGGGAAGGCAGTGGAGGATGGCCCAAGTCCTTGGGCCCTGCACCCCATGGGAGACCAGGAGAAGCACCTGGCTCCTGCCATCGGATCAGCGCGCCGGCTGCGGTGGCCATTGGAGGGTGAACCAACGGCAAAGGAAGACCTTTGTCTCTGTCTCTCTCTCTCACTGTCCACTCTGCCTGTCAAAAAAAAAAAAAAAAAAAAAAAAAGAATGCTCCATCATTTGAAATAGTTAAAGATTGGAGTGTGAATTATATTGCTAAAGAGAAATATGAGGTCTTATAGTCTAAGATCTACTCCTCCTATTTCCTTCAACACCCAAACCGTATCCCTGTATGACCCTAGTCCTTGCCTTCCCTCAGCTATGGAACCCTTTCTTCAAGCTAACTGGTGGACAGACTGCCAGTACCAATCCAGATAACAATGTTTTGTTCTAAAGGTCATACTTCCCCTGCCATGAGGTGTCATACATTTTTATAACTAACCCAAACCATGACTCAGAATAGTAGGGAGACATGCTCCTCATTCTAAGAAACAAGGAAAGTGCTCTCTTCAGTATGCTGCCTAAAGAGACCAGGTAGAAATAATACCTTAGAAGTATATCAGCCTAAATAAATCCAACTGACAGTGCACGGATCTATTAACTTTTGCTATTTCATAACAGTTTAACTTTGATTTCCAGTAGTGACTATTTTATTTTCAGCACATGCCTTTCTTCTTTGATCTTTAAGTCCTATTTTTCATTGTGGACACTAGACATCTAATCTTCGTAATGGTGTCTTAAGAAATATTCCGCTTGATTTCACTGTGCCCTAAGCTCTGTGAGTTTAGGATGCCCACATCTGGTAACCACAGATGGCTCTCACTGAAGGCATAAAGAAAGTGTAGACCTCCTTCGGTTTCTGGCTGCTCTGTGTGGACGAGCTAAGGCAGTGTTCGAGGTTTTTATTTTGCTAAGTTTTCTTCTTTGGATACAAACCAAGCTCAGCCACCTAACCTTTTCAGTAAACCTACCCTCATTTCTCAAAAATCAGTGGTCAACTGGGCATCTGGATTTGATTCTGAATGAAGATATGTCCTCTTCTCCGAAGAAAAAACAATGTTTACATTTTTATCTGTTGATATTTTAATTAACAATTTAACAATTTAAGTGCAATGTTTGCCCTGTGAGTTCAATGGGAAAAACTCTGCAAATAAACAGCAGTTCCCTCTTGGACAATCACTCTGTAAATTAGCTTACTTTGTCAATAAAGTGAATGCCTATCAGGCTCTTCAAAGCAGCAGGGGTAAGGATGTTCATTTACTTAAGCAGTAGGTTCTACCATTAGCGTTTGTGATTGGTGTTAATTAGAACTGTGTGTGCATGTCTCCCTGCCACAGAGCCTGCACTTTCAAAATCCCAGTAACAATCAAGCTATTAATAAATTAAGTACCCATATTTGTTTGTGTTCTTTCTTAATCTAATTGAACCTTTCTGAGCAAGACCATCTTGATAAACATTTGAGGATTGGTTTCTCAGGGCTAGAACAGTTTAAATTATGCTTGATGACTGTTTTTAAAAATGCTTAATATAAATATTTAACCTGTTCATTGAACTCTTTCCAATGGGCACAACTGGGAGGCCTAAATATTTTAGAAATTTGGACACTCTTTTTTTTTTTTTCCAATCAAAAGGCATTTGATGAAGTAAATATGAGAGGTCTTCAAAAAGACCATGGGGAATAAATCTTTTGAAAAATCTATGTGTGGATTTAAAGAAAAATTGAAGCAAATAAACTTACCTTTTAATTTTATTTTTCCATGAACTTTTTGAAATCCCTACATATTTTCCCAAAACCACACATTGAAAGAATGTAAGTTGGATTTACTGACATTAAAAATAATTTAGAGAGTATTACAGGCATCTAAGTGGATACTAAGGTTATGTTAGCAAAGGTGAGTGAGGAGAGCAATTACAGAGTTAATTGAGATGATGCAGGTGGAGACATGGGAGTTCCAGGATTAAAGAGTTCATCCACTCGGTGTGGGAAGTAGTTTCCTTTGGACTAAAATATCCATATTGGATAGATTATTTTTAGCTCTTTGCCTTTGGAGATATAACCTAAATGTTTCTGAATTACATTGAAACTGGACATCAAGCACCACTGTGACTCAAAGCCATTTCCAACAGAGCTAGCATTTAAAATGAGGAAAATGATATATGATTTAAGTATTACTGTTGGAGTATTTAATATTAGAATTTAAATATGACCTCTTTTTATCAGTATACAAATGTTTCTCTGGAGAAAGAGAGAAACGTCTCAGTCCAGCTTGGTGTTCTGTAGTAACATACCTCCAAAAATTTACGGGAAATGTAGATAAAGGCTCACACACATTTGCGATGAACTTTTGAGGCACCCTCTCAAACTTGTACTTCACAGAAAGATTTGAAAACTTCGAAGTTTTTTATACATATGAGAATTTTCATATGGATCAAGAAAGGAACCTTATAATTGTGGGCTAGCTGTGATTTATTTTCAACTTAAGTATCACAAGTTGTCCAGTGAATTATTTATTTCTTAGTTTCCTGCTTTAACTCTGGTGCTTTAATTAGTGAATATCTAATGATCGCCTGTGACTGTGCTTGTGGTTTTTTATGTGTTTATGGATAACCAGGTATGATAATGTCTTTTTAAAAATGTTTATTATATTTATTTGAAAGGCAGAGAGAAAGAGAGCAGGAGGGTGCTGTAGAGAGACAGACAGCAATCTCCCACTTGCTGGTTCACTCCAACAGCTGTTGCTGAACCAGACCAAACGCAAGATCCAGTAACTCCATTAGGGTCTCCCCTTGGAGTGATAGGCACTCAATTATTTCAGTTATCATTTGCTGCCTCTCGGATTGTGCTAAGCAAAAAGCTGGAATCTGAAGTAGAGCCAGGATTCAAACCTCGCTTCAGTACAGGATGCAAACACTGCAAGTGGGATCTTTGCAGCTATGCAAGTGTCCACCGCCAAGATACTATTTTAAGTCTGTACTCAATATAAAACTTTTATCTAGGTTTATACTTTACCCTTCTAGTCCAAAATAATTTGGACTCATTTCAAGTGCCCTATGCCAGATCTGGCTAATGACTATTGGACAGTGGAACTCTAAGTTCTGAGTCAACACTCTCTACACAGGTAAGGTATATTAAAAATATCTTGTTTCCTTCAAAAAATAAATACAAGGATATTAATAATAATAAATATAAAATATAAAAAATAATAAATATATACAGTCATCACACATACTCTAGTATGCGAGGGCTCAACCAGGGACAAAGTCAATCCCCATTTAACTGGAAATAACCCCACTTGACCAAGACTTCTGGCTGGTCTCTAAGCTTGCCAGAAAATACACAGGTTTCAGGAGAGACTGCCAAAGAAATTAAGTTGTCCAGAGTTAGAATGGTTCTAGCAGAGAAGTGTCAGTTTACAAAGAGGAGCCTCAAAAATGGCAACTGAAACCCATTCATGAAAACAAACTTTTCAGTTCACTAGTAGTAGTTGAAAACTTTAAGTTCCTGTTTGCTTTTTATAAAATCTTATCTGAAGACAAAATAATGTTTTCTTCCTCCATGAGTTTCCAAACTTCTCTATCGATTCTAGCTCACTAACGTTTACCATGATGCTCTTAATCATCTATTTGTAAAAGTGGTTTCCCTCTAAGTCTGATGAGGACAAGGGACAGCGTCAAAATAATTTCTTTTGGTACAGTTTCAATCACAAAGTGTAACACAGGCAGGTGCTCAAGAAATATCAGATAAATAACTGATTCCTTGAAGAGAATTTATCTTTAAACATCAAGATGAAAAACTAATAGAAAGCATTATCTTATAATTTTTTCTTATTAAAAATGCCATTCATGCTTACTGATGAAAATATGGATTATTAAAAAGAAAAATATATCCCCAATAAATGTTAATAAAATGTTAATAAAAAACAATAAATGTTGCACCTCCTGCTATCCCATCTACTTTTCTCCCACTGAGGCCACCAATGTATGTTACTGTTCACCTCAAATTTTCATATCACACATACATTTCTTAGCCTGTTTTTTGAGCCAATTTTATTGTGAAGTTCTACGTCATTACACATTATCCTGCTATAGTCATTGAAAAAGCAAATTTTTGCTAGGAAAAATGTTAAAAATTAAAAAAAGAGAAAATAATATCATGAGCCCAACTGTACTCAAGGTTCAAGTTTAACATATCAATATTTTTGCATTCTTGTTACATTGAGTCCCCCACAGTTCTATTTTTTAGCCTATCAATTTTACTTACACCTTCTAGTCCATATTTTAGGTGGAAAAATTCTTAAGGCACGCTACTATTTGTAGACAAATTAAATACTTGTGATTTCCAATTTTTTTTTTTTTTTTTGACAGGCAGAGTTAGTGAGAGAGAGAGACAGAGACAAAGGTCTTCCTTTTGCCGTTGGTTCACCCCCCAAATGGCGGCTACAGCCAGTGCTGCGGCGATCCAAAGCCAGGAGCCAGGTGCTTCCTCCTGGTCTCCCATGCGGGTGTAGGGCCCAAGGACCTGGGCCATCCTCCACTGCACTCCCGGGCCACAGCAGAGAGCTGGGCTGGAAGAGGAGCAACCAGGACAGAATCCAGCACCCCAACTGGGACTAGAACCTGGGGTGCCAGCGCCACAGGCGGAGGATTAGCCAAGTGAGCCATGGTGCCAGATGTGATTTCCAGTTTTTAAACAGTGTACAATTAAACAATAACATAGCTACATTTTTGCTCATGTCATTATATTTTTTCTTTAATTCTTAAAAGTGGAACTGTTAAGGATTTACAAAATTATGCTTTTTGTATGTATGGTCAAGTAACCCTTCAAAATGGTTATATCTATTAATAATTTAGTTATATTCTAATTTATTTGTTGCCAAGTTGATAAAACTTATTTCATTGTTACTGCAATTAACATTTCATAACTCACATTTTCCATGTATAAGAAATATTTATGTATATTTTTTCTGTGAGAGTTGAAGACTCACATATATTGTCCATTTCTGTAGTGTCAAGTATCTTTTGTTTACTGATGTGTAAGTCTTATTTACATCCCAAGGAAAGTAACATGTTTTAATACAAACTGCAAATATTTTGTCCTTTCTTATTTTGCATTCATTTTTTCATATAAGAATCGAATTATTATATGAGTATATCTTTCAATGTATTGTTTTTAAGTTTTATTTTTTTATTTTAAAGAAGCAAAGCTGTCTCCATTTCAATGCTATATATTTTCATTTGACTATATTTTAAAAATTCTTTCATTTTTTAACATGTATGTATCTAGAAATTATTTGACTGTAAATCAAAGGGTTGAGATAAAAATGATGAATCTTTTGCAGTTATGAACTAATTATCCCAATGCCATGTGTTACAGTTTTCTTTGTTCCCTTATCTCTATCTCACATTAAATACTAATTTTTTGGAATTTAGTTTGGGATACCATATTGTGTGCCACTGATCTTTCTCAGATACTAGTTCCTCATCAGTGTACTCCATATTACTATTGCTATTGCATGACTGTGGTGGTGGTTGTAATCTTCCACTGTTATCTGGCTAGATAATTCCTTATCCATTAGTTCAAGATTTTCTTTGCAAGCATCCTGTATTTCAAGTCCAGATTCTTTCTAGAATTATTTGCAATAATATTGTCTCAGTTCTGTTCCTGAAGTACTGAGATATTTAGAGCAATATCTTCCTCCTTTGTATCTTTCTCTCCTGTGTCTTTTAAATAAACCCGGGATCGGCTAACCCCACTTCTTCAAAAAGATACAACTCTTTCAAGTCACTCCTTGAAATTCATGTCTTTGTCAACCTCTGTTGTTGCACATATATCATGCTTTTGTCTTCCTGAAATATCACGACTCTGTGTAGCAGACAATACAATGCTGACATATCAGTGTGATAATATAGTGACCCAAAAACTGAGAAAACACATATTGTCTCAACAACCCTCATTCCTCTTTAAAATAAGCATCCTCTAGAGATAAAATAATTCAACACAGATTTCTCATTTTCAGTTATTTAAGTTTCACTTACTTTTTAGAAAAATCTAATTAATTTTTTAAAATTTTTATTTATTTTGCTTATCTTTGAAAGGTGGAGAGACACACAGAGACAGACATGAAGAGATCTTCTATCCAACCATTCCCTCCCCAAATGCCTGCAACTGGTGGGATTCAGGTAGGCTGAATCCAGAGTCAACACTGTATCCAAGTTTCCCAGTTGGGTAGACCCAAGTATGTGAGACATCCTCTGCTGCTTCCCAGGGTGCATCTCAGCAAGAAGCTGGAATCAGAAGCAAAACCAGGATTTGAAGTCGGGCATTCGTAACACAAGATTCAAGCACCATAATCAGTATCTTGACCATATTCAAAAGAGCCACTTCCACATTTACTATTAATCACATGGAAATTTTTTAATGAATTGACTTTTTAAGAAAATGCATGGGGGGGTGGTGCTGGTGCTGTGGTGCAGTGGGTGAAAGCCCTAGCCTGAAGTGCTGGCATCCCATATAGGTGCCGGTTCTAGTCCTGGCTGCTCCTCTTCCAATCCAGCTCTCTGCTATGGCTTGGGAAAGCAGTAGAAGATGGCCCAAATCCTTGGGCCCCTTCACCAGCGTGGGAGACCCGGAGGAAACTCCTGGTTTCTGGCTCCTGGCTTCGGATCAAAGCAGCTCCAGCTGTTGCGGCCATCTGGGGAGTAAACCAGTGGATGGAAGACCTTTCTCTATCTCTACCTCTCTCTGTAACTCTTTCAAATAAATAAAATAAATCTTAAAAAAAAGAAAATGCATGGTGTCTAGACTACCAGTTAGTATGCCCATGTCTGGGGTTGGCACTGTGGCTCTAAGAGTTAAGCCATGGCCTGCGGTGCCAGTATCCTATATTGGTGCTGATTTGAGTCGTGGCTGTTCCACTTCCAATCCAGCTCCCTGCTAATGTGACTGGGAAAGCAGGTAGAAGAAGACCCAAGTCCTGGCGCCCCTGCAGCCATGTGGAAACCCAGAAGTCCCTGCCTCCTGACTCCTGGCTTCAGTCTGGCCTAGACCTGGTCAATGCAGCCATTTGGGGAGTGAACTAGCTAATGGAAGATCCCTCTGTGTCTCTCTCTT